>NW_023505348.1:0-60691 GCF_004664715.2 Peromyscus leucopus | reverse complement strand
CTGGTAGGCCAGGTGGCCCTCCCTGCCATTTCTTCATGTGACTTAAAATAATTATCATATCAGGGTGTTACTTGTCATGTGGTGTGATCTGATCCCCAGCTAGCCAGGCTGATAAACAGATGACAGACAGACAGACAGACAGACAATAGATGGATGACAAATATGATTCTCTCACTAGTTAAAATGCATGCTACCCTGTAATCAGCTTTGAGAGAGAATACTTTCCCCAACATTCTATTCCTCCTCATCCTACATCAGTTATATAACAATGTACAATTTCACCTATATTTCATGTTTTCTCTTCAATTATAAGAGAATAAATCTTCATGATAGGAGGTCTTGAATATTATCTTTATTTTTAGATCTCTGAGAAAGGAGTTTATGAAGAAATAAAGGAATACATGTATAACTATGTCAATGAATATAGTATTTTCACCTAAAAATGATAAAGTATGACCACATTTTTATTATATTAAAGGGAGTTTGCTACCAGTTTGGAGACATTTAAAAACCAAGGTCAGCCATCCTATAGGATATATGCACAGAAGCTCATCTATTTGCTCACCAAGAAGCTTATTCTCCAGGTGAACACCTTGCTGGGAGACCATTAATTCTTCTGGGCACCTCACCAACCACAAGAAAACCTTAACAGTCACAGTTGTTTTTGTTCTATACTTTAATATACTTAAATCTAAAGGTAGCCCTTAGTAATTAAGACACGATTATTGAAATGTACTACAAAGGTGCTAGGGAGAAGGCTTACCAGGTAGAGTGCCTCCTGTGCAGGCTTGAGGCCCGGAGTTCAGATCCCCAGCTCCAACATAGAACTAGGGCATGGTGGGACACATCTGCAAGCTGAGTGCTAGAGAGTCAGAGACAGGAGGATTCTAGGACTTGCTGGCCAGGTATCCTAACCAATGCATGAACCCCAAGTTCAGTGAGAAAGCCTGTCTTATAAAACAGATGGAAAGAGATTAAGGAAGTACTCAACCAGGAACTATCTCTGGCTTCCATATGCACATGAACTCATGTGCATCCCTATCCATATGCAGACATGCACACATTAACAATAGCACACACATATACCACATATGCACAAACTTTAAGAATTAACACAAACCTATTTCCCAGATACATTAGCTTCCTTGTTTCCCAAGCACCAAGTGTGGCTGTAGATGACATAAATTTATTTTATGACAGGCTAGAATTCCAGAGCCGAAATGCTGACAAGACCCCTTCATCCTCTTTTCTTGTCTCTTCCAGACTCTGGTGGCCTCTGGTGCTCTTGGCTGGTAGCCACTCGACTCCCATCTCTGCCTGCTTTCAAAACCCATTGTCCCTGTGTCTGTCTCTCTCTTAAGAGAATAGCAGTCACACAGGATGATGGGTCTACCCTCCTCCAGTATGATGTAACTTTAACTTCATTTTCAATAACTTTATTTCCAAATCAGATCACAGTCTGAGATACTGGGACTTGGATTTCATTTGTGGGAAAATTTTAAACCACACATTCTGAAAATACAGCTATATAAATTTTCAGTCATGGATATTGTTTCTTTTTTCATTTAAATTTTATTTATTCAGCCATTCTTTTCTGGCATAATGACATGTTCTGAACAGCAAAAATGACGTGAATCTCTCCCTTACCTATTAGGAGATATAGAAACACATATTTAAGTACAATGTTTAGGTGTAATACTGCACTGGTAAAGTGCCCTGGGAACACAGATGCAGGTGTGATTCATTCAGCTTGTGAGATCAAGCAAAACAACGCAAGATCATTATTTTATGTAGTACTGTGGATGTATGAGAGCTAGACAAGCGGAAAGATCAGAGAAGACATCCTAAACATAGGACCATTCAACATACATATATTGAGCACCTGCTGTGTGCTAAACGTGAAGGTTAGGAGCTGGCATGCTGATGTAATCTGTGTTTGTGTCTGGGGATACAGACATTAAATGTGTCTGTGTTGATGGAATGTTAATTTAGCAAGGAACCCAGAAGAGTAAACTGTTCATCATAATGAGATGGGATAGTTGCTCAGAAGGAGCTCTGAAACAGGTAAAGAAAAGAAATACTGAGGCTTGAATATCCAGTCAAGTGACATGGAATTATTATAAATCCAGCCAAGTGAAATGACTGAACTTTTTTTTCTAAAAGCAGCCTCCTGGGGAGATGTAGTACAGATTGAAGAGTACCTCAGCATGCATTGTCCACAACATATTACCATTGCAAGTCCAGGTTTTCACACGAACATAGAATGTGGTCTTTGCTGGATACTACTTGCATGTATTTTTATCATCTTCCATAAAGTAGACAGTTAGGTCCAATACAAACAGATGCTATGCAAATAGAGGGCCAAGTATCTATATTACTTTTAGATATCAAGCTTTGAAAAATAGAAAGAGTTCATACTAACTCAAAGATACTTTACTGATGTAAAGTTTTTCTATGCACTTGACATATTTTTTAAAATCCTCCTTTTGAACCACTGGGTTAAACAGTTAAAAGGATTTATAGGGAATCCTTCATAGAGAACACAGTTTTTATAAACACAATTTTATCATTATCCTTCCTGTCTCAAGGGTAGCTCAGAAAAAGAATATTGGATGGACATGAAAATTCATAGAACAGATTTATGCCTATATATATTGTGAGTATATATTACAAAACATGTATTTGTATTTATATATCATTTATATGTATACACACATATACAGAGAGAGAGCAAGAGAGAGAGAGAACTTTGGAAGCCAACTAAAACATTGACAGAAACTTTTGCTAAATGGCTAAGTATAAGCACAGAACGTCATAGAAGGACAAACTTCCCTCTGCACACTCAAGTTCCTTAGGTGGGATCATATGCACATTACACTGGGGAGAAACCTGTTTCATTGTAAAGGGTGTTATGTACATAAGACAGTTCACAAAGGAAAGGGCCGGACAAGAGGAGGCCGGAGTCTGGGGCTTGTCCACCCTGTCCCTGGGTAAAGGGAAGGAGGCAAGGGCACTTATAGAAAGACAAAGGGCTTCATACAAGGTGAGGGGCAGGAAAAAGGGCACACTTACAGGAAATCAAGTCACATTCGGGGGGAGAGATAAATGAGCCCCTAGAAAGGGAGATGAGCGGAGAGCAGGGGGAAGGAGATGAGGAAAGAAGTGGGGAGGGGAGAGCAGGAGAAAGAAGAAGAGAGAAGAGGAGAAGGGAAGGGAAGGAAGGAGAGGAGGGGAGGAGAAGGGAGGGCAGGATTTGAAAGGAGAGGACTGGAGAAGGGAGGGGAGGGGACAGGAAGGAGAGGGGAGGGGAAGGGAGGGGAGGAAAGGGGGAGGGGAGGGGAGGGGAGGGGAGGGGAGGGGAGGGGAGGGGTGATTCTGTGAGCATCTGTGTATTTGCGTTTCAACCCTTCAACTCTCTAGGTGCCTCAGTCTCTCCTGACCATTCACTGGCCATTCGCTGGAAGAGCAAATCATGACATTCAGTCTTGACTTCTTTGGGGTGGGGCACTGCTTTTCTACAGAGAAAGGAGTTCAGTAACTGACTTTCCTTCTGTTCAAAATGCTTATAATCCAGTGGCCTGTTTCAGATGAGTTCAACCCAGAGAACAGAAAGATGGTCCTAGGACTCAACAGATAAGTAGAGGCATGCCATGCTGAGCATTTGGCACTTCAGGAACAATCTAACATGGTGATATCACTGTCACCAGGTAGTGGTCAAGGCTCTACAGGCTTCACTTCTAAGTCCTGGTCCTGAAGACTAGCATGGTCTGCTTCTGTCACTGTCCTCCTTCCTTTCTCATTGGTTTTTAAAAAGAATGAAAGCAATTTAAATTCTCCACGTTCTCCTTGCCTTAATCCTTTTCTAAGGAGACTTTTGGTTTAGAAAAAAAAAAATTCTACAGTCATGATGATGGTACAGCTCAGTTGTACACAGCATGTTTATTAGGTTTAATCCCCAGAATTACAGGAAGTGAGAAAGGAGAGGAAGAAATAGGGAGGGAAGAAAAGAGGATGGGAAGGAGGGAGAAAGGGATGGAGGGATGGAGGGAGGGACGAAGACTTCTGTAGATGATAAAAGTTAAGCAACTCCTATTAGGACTTTAAAATCCTGGCAAAAACACACTGTCCTATGTCACTGAAGAGGAGACAGTCCTGCCTCTAAACAGTAGGTCCTACAAGTCTGGACCCAGTGACTAAGTTCCAGTCTTGAAGGACTGGTTGTGGGCTTCCAGAGAGGGAAAAATATAGTGCATGCACAATTGTATTATGGCCGACCCTTCTGTACCAGCAATGCTGATTATGATTCCAGAACCATCCCACATGCTTTCAAATTATCTCTACTAAACATATGTGATGCAAGTTGTAATCTGAAGAGCTTTTCTATGAAAATATTAAAAATGCATTTATCTTTCATAGACTGGTGCACTCTAGTTCTACCACAAACGCTGCAGCCTTAACCCCTGTTCTTTTCCATTTTTTACTCACTTTTATAGCCAGATGAGAGGTTTCAAAGGCATTTTCCTTTGCTGTGTATAAAAACTGAAGTGCAACGGGAATCCTTAGGAGAGCAAGCTGCCTCTACCACACTCCATTACTTCCTGCACTGTCTGTGGTTACTGGGCATGAACTTCACAAAAGGCTTCCTTAGAAACCAAGGGCAAGATCCCACCTTGGTGAAAGAATCTATTAAACAAAATCAAAGCCCATGAGATCTGGAGAAAAGGAAAAACAAAGAGATACCTGACCCTACGTTTGCATGACAGAGTAAAAGCGTCAGCACCGTCTCTCTGGAGATTTCAAACAATGACAGGCATACAAAGACACTCTGAGCAGGAGGATGATTGCATTACAGTGTGATTGTGTACTCACTTGGCAATTAATTAACACAATAATTATTGGCCAATGTTTATTCATAACGTATTACTGGTGTGCAAAACATAAAATCCACACGCATGTATGTAGGTGTGTATGTATAGATCTATATGTCTTTTTAGTTGGAGGGAAACTATACATACACACCCACATTAAAGTCACATTAAGGTGACTTTAAAAGTGCACACAGGAAATATATATTTTAATTTTCTCAGTACCTGTGTGTCTTCTGTGTATGTGTGAGTGCAGGCATGAGTTGGTTCTTTCCATCTATAGATTGAGGAGACGAAACTCACATCACCAGATTCGGTGGCAAAAGCTCTTACCCACTGAGCCAACTCTCCAGGCCATGTTATACTTTTTGTTTGTTTGTATTTTTGTTTGTTTGTGGTTGAAGCATGTTCTCATGTATCCCAGGCTGGCTTCAAATTCATCCCATAGCAGAGGATTCTTTTTGAATATCTAAGCACCCAGCCCTTACCTCCCAATGCTAAGAATTTTTCTCTCTACTATTCACAGATCCCAGTTTCTGTATATGATTGCTGTTAGCATACTTCATGTAATCGCTAAGAATGATATTATTTCTAGTCTATTTTTTTAATAATTTTAAAAATTATTGTCCAGTGAAATACAGTTCTGATTATTCATTAACAGTCTACTTATGTGAAAAAGATTTCTTTCTATTCATGTTTTTTCCCCAGCATAATAGCATAGAGTATCTTGTATTTACAGTCCTGGTTTTCCCTGCGAGGGTGCAGAAATCTAAAAATATCTGTGCCATAACAAACAAACCAACATCACTATATCTAAATATCTCTATACTGTGCAAGTTGTGAAAACATTTGAAGAACAATATCAAATTCTAAAACAGAATCGAGACTCGCCTTTAATATGTGACTGCGTAGAGCATATATTGCCCTTGCAGACAGTGGTTTAAAATATATCTATTATCGTGGTCGCGATATGTTTAAAGTGTTTATTAGATCCTTAATTGATGATCCCTAGTGACTCTATTCATGAAGTCCAATATATAATCGCGTGCTATTATGTTCTCGTAAAGCTTCATATACCATTGATAGCATCTCCTGTAAGGATTAGGGAAACATTTCCTCCTCTCATTCTATGCATTTTATTCAACATGTAGTTTACTGCTTCTTTATAGCTTGTGTGAGTTCTTCTCCTTATCTTATGTCCACTGTTGACTTTAATTTTTCAGTTGCTCTACTCATATACTTCAGTCTCAGATTTGTCCAAGGTTTTATTGGTCGAACTTTGAGATTTAACAAGTTTTCTCTGACCCAATCATCTATTATTTGTCTCGTCATCATTGCAAAGACACCCACTGTGAGGCATTAATTCTACCAATCTCTCTGCTATTCTGTTGCGGTTGGATGTTTGATACGGGTGTGGTAAAGCGTCTGCTTTGTCTTTCCCTCAGATTTTTCTACCACTCTCTGCTCATGTTCCTGCTCAGTTGTATTTTAGTCTTCTTCCTAATTTGCATTATTTCCTATTTCGACCTTTATATTCATACTTGCTGCTCCTCGTCTCTCTGCCTCTCTTCTCTACTTCTGCATCGTCTCTCTCGTCTCTCTGCTCACTATCCTACTCCGTCTCGTTCTTCTGTCGTCTCTCCTCCTATTCCTGGTAGTCTCTACTAATGTGATTTTGATTCCCTCACAATAGGTTAATTCGACTGTCATTTTACCTTGATTTCTTAGGTGGGTGTTTTTTATCTTTACGTGACCTCTCTATTAACTATAATAAATTGTTAATGAAATCTATTATCTGTGTAATTCAGCTCGTGTTTTTCCATTCTCTGTACAAAGATTGTGTGCAATATTCAATCTTGCTGTAATAGGATTCATACTCTAGCTCCTTGTGCTTGATCTCCCTTCGACTATATCTCTAGCTTTTCATTCCCATTACATAATTATTGGCATTTTAGGTTCTCTGAATATTTCATGATTAAGACTCTAATAGCGTCGATTTCATGAGCTTTTTCTGTATCTTGTATGTGTAAAAAGGTTATTTTATTTCTCCATTGTTGTCTGTTCACTCTTATTTTTCTAGAGTTGTGTCGTGCAGAATTCAACTGACAGCTGCATCGCACCTTCATCTCTAGTGAGTGCGGCCACACTAGTTGAGCTTCTTCTTCCAATTTGCGTGAGCATGGCTCTATGTCTGGCTAATAAGCTTGGTTCTCTATGGTGCAGATAGGAGACTCTGTTTCTTCTGCTGTGTAGAATGGCCTGACAGCGCTAATCTTTCTAACGAAGCTCCAGATTTAAATTCTTCGTTTGTTCTCGTCCGGCATTTCTGTGTCACTTTGACATCTTTGGTAGATGATGTTCGGCTCTCGCTCCTCACTGCTCCTGTCAGCCTCTGGCAGTAATTGTACAATAGCTCAAGAACCATAGCCGTTCTCTCCACACATAGCACCTGTCTTGTGGCTTAATAAGCTACTGGTCAGTTGAGTGGACATGTAGATCCCCTCGGCTGCAACTAATCGAGCAATGTGCTGTGAACATGGCAAGTTGTGGTTAGTATGTCTGATGTGTGGAAGCGAGCACGACGATACGTACTATGGAGATCATCTATATGTACAGGGGTAAAGTCAGGCTCAAATATTCTCTAGAACTGAGCAACCTGAATCTCTGCCAAGCTCATAGGTACCACTGGCTGGTTCCTTTTTTTGTCATCTTGTGATTTTTGTTGCTTTTTCAACTAGTTGTTTGTTAAAGCATACTTTTGTTCTCTTGTTAGGTTGATGACCCATCGAGTAGTTTTTTTTTCAGCAACTGTTTTCCAGATGTGATTACTCTGTGTATACTCTCTCCGAGGTCTACCTCGTATTCTGTTGAGGCTTCATTGTGTCTTGTAGGTCGGTGTCATTTTTGAAGATAAGTTCCCATGAGCTGCTGAGAAGGTATTATCTTTTATGTTAGTGAAATATTTGTAAAAGTATCATATTAGTTCCATTTGATTATGATGTAATTTATCTTCTATGTTTCTTTGTTTCAATTTAATTTGGATGAGTTTTCTATTGGTGTGAGTTGAGTACTTAAGTCACCCACTATCACTGTGTGAGGGACAATACTTGATTTTTGCTATAGTGGTGTTTCTGTTATGGACTTAGGTGCCCTTGTGTTGGTGCATAATTATTTAGAATTGCAATGTCATCTTGGTGGAGATTTTCCTTGATGAGTATGTAGTATCCTTCCCTATCTCTTCTGATGAGATTTGGTTTAAAGTCTATTTTGTCAGGTATTAAAATGCATACTCCAATTTGCTTCTTAGGTCCATTTTTTAAAATATTTTTACCCTAAGGTGATGTCTATCCTTGATGTTAAGTGTTGTTTCTGGATACAGCAAAAAGGATGTGTCCTGTTTTCAATATAATCTGTTATCCTGCTTAGAATCCACTGTCTTCAGTGACTTCTGCTATCTTGTGATGAAACAAAAATAATTGTAGTAAAAAAAAAAAAAGGTTGATTTTTAACATATTTCATTTCAAGATGATTTTATAGTATGCATAGATCTCAACATGCTCATGAAAATCCAGCTACATCAAAATCTGTTGAGAACTAAAAACAAGATAGAGATCTGTAAGTTAGGAAACAAGATATGTAGAATCTTTCAACAAACAACCTGAATTTGAACTTAACTCCACTAGTCACCAACTATGTGACTTCCAGAGAGTATTTGCCTGACATTGGCTAGTTCTTCATTTCAGTCAGCATAATATTTTTTACTAACTTTTAGGAGCACAATTTGAGTTCTATTTATAAAGCACTGAACAATGCCTTTGAACATGTTATTATGTATGCATTTTGTAGCATAATGGTTAATGGGTTGAGTAATTAAAATCATGAGCTGAGAAATAAATCAAGCTGAAAAGAAACAGTTGTGAAAATAAGGAACAGTGAATGAGAATTCATATTTAAATAAATACAAGAATGACCTTCATAGTGCACACTGGTAGATCGAAAGGTAGGAAGAAAAACACACTAGATATACTGCCAAGACATCAAGAGTGAAAGAAAATTAATAGTGTTGCCGACTAAAGATGTAGTGTGAGATTTACAGCATTAATTGCTATAAATGGTTGCATGAGTTGTTTAATGAGCACATGAGATGCTGTGATCCAGCTCCTAAAATTTTCTTCAGATAATGATCATGGTCTTTTTTATTCTAGCTGCTTGTTACTGTTGCAATAGACATGCCTCAGCAATCAGCCTCTTGATTACAGAATTCCTCTTACACATGGGTATGGAACCCTAGTTTTCTTTTGGTCACAGCATGAGGCAGTAACTGATTTATCGATGGATCTTTAAACGCTCATGTCGACCAATAGCCCTGGAGAGAGAAACTGTGGAAGGGACTATTTCTACAAGATTTGACAGGAGAGCGTATTTGGAGAATGTTTCTACATCTCAGAGAAAATGAGACCCACGAATAGTCCACCCTCTTTTCTCTCTCTCCTCGTGCCGCTTCACCCCCTTTTCTCCCCCGCTTATTTCCCTTTCATACTCGCTCAACGCATTTATTCATGCTCCCCCCCCAAAAACTCCACCTCCTCCACAACCTGACAGAGCCCTCCTTTTCCTCCTCCACCCACCGCCCGCCTCCCACCTCAGACACCCCCCCCCCCGCTCAAATTTTCTTCCTCCCTTTCACAGAAACTTCCTGGCGCTGCAAAGCTACTGGACTAGGACCCATACTCCTCTTTTAATATAGGAATCTGTCATATGGTGTATCCCTGCGCTCATACCTGAAATACACTCTAATGTGACCCAGCTGACTTCAAATTCAGGAGTCCTACCGTGCTTTTTCTTTCTCAGTGCTGACAAATGACGTATGCCTGGCAAAGGCTAGTTATTCCTTATCACAAATGAGTTTACTTCATGACACACAAAAGATGGGCCAGAAGAGAGCAATTCGGCGCCCACTGTCTTTTTCTGTCTTTGAGTTATGGAGAAGGGATTTTATGGAGAAAAAGAAAAAAAATAGCTCTTTTATCAGAAGTTCTTTAAAGCTGGACTACTACGGGAAAAATTTCTCTAGTGAATACTCAATAGGACATCGTAGAGTCTTAAATACTCCACGTACAGTTGAGCAAAATTGGCAATAAGAGTAAACCCCTTCACTCCTGTCTCTTTCTTTCTTTTTGCAGACATCTTTTCTAATAGCTAGTACCACTCGCTGGATCTGCGAATTGTATGACCTAGAGATACCAGCTAAGTTTATACCTTCTAAACTCATATCTCCATTATTAACTACCATCCAAAGTGTTATGCGGAACTTGCCACTTGTATTTATTGTGTGTAGTGTGTATCACTAAGCCCAGAATAGAGGTCATCCATATTTAGAGAACTTAAACTTATGCAAACCTCAAATTGCCTAACCTCATTAATCTATCTTAGGAATACTGTAGACAGTTTCGGAGCAATGACATTATTGTGGTATAGGCCATAAGCAAAAATTGCTATCTTCTCGAAACACTTTCACAACATAACCTATAACTGAGATACCTGAACAGAATTTCTTGCATACCCCAGTAATCAGTTGTATCCCGATATCACGTAAAATTGCTACGAAAGTGCGCTATAAATTAGCCATTATAAGACTCTTATACTAGAGCCGTCTAATTTCTCTCGGAACACTCTAATATAACAACATACGTCATTGTCAAGAGATACAAAACATACAGCAGACGTGCAGAAATAAGAATATACGAACGTAAAATACAAGTGTTTAACTGAGAAAATGAGCGTGGAATTATGGACGCAAAACTCGTTAAATCGAATTAGATCCATAGTGCAAAACTTCAAAAATCAGAATATAATAACATATATGAATCTCAAGAACTATTAAAAACCAAAGAACAATAAATTCCTTAGCCCACTGGGAAAGTATATTAGCAAAGACTTTCAATTAATTTGTGCAAGCGACCACAAACATCACGCCCATGAGTCTACTGAAAGCACAGCCTGCAATAGACGACGACGTATGAGTCGCCCCAGTTTGGAGCACTGTTCATATAAAAGTGCCAACGCCACAAAAGAACAAGTGCGATCTACAACTGACCCCGGAAATTAGAATCTGTTACATCGGCGTATTTTTCCTTCGGCTAAGCTGTGGTAGCAGATATCTTTCATCTTTTAATTCCTCCTATTATTATGCCGGAGCTTTGTTTTTAGATAGAAGAGTCCACTCAACTCTCCCTGTCTGCGATTTGCCAAGCTCTACATAACGACGCGTGGCACAGACGAGATCCATTCTCCTGGTAACCGTATGTGCGTGGACAAAGCAAATAGTCGGAATGACAAGAGATTCTTTCTCGCTCTACTGTTACCGCCTCAGTGGGGCGCATATCGCCCGCGCGCCGGCCCTATCGCTCTGTCTTCCCTCAGCTCGGCTGGCAGGTCCTGGCGGTCACGGTGCCATCGATGGCCCGCCCCCCGCGTCCGCTCTGACTGGCTCTACCGTCCGTGCGCCCTAGAGACTGTGTCTGAACCTGCCTGCATCTGGGAGGCGCGGTTCGCCGTATTGTGTCTTCCGGCGTCCACAGCCACTTCCCTCCGAAGCCGGGAAGGCAGCCCTTTTCAGTGCCTTCGGTCACGCACCTTGCCGCCCGCAGCACGCCCCTCAGTGGCTGCGGTTCCACACACTCCTGGTTCGCGCCTGGGTTGGGGACCCTGTCCCCACACTACTCCCTTGCCCCCGTCCACCCACCCACCGGCTCTAAAATGTCTAATAGTCTCCACCACCCGCCTTTACTTGAAAAAAACGCAGAGGTCAAAATTCCTTAAGGCTCTAGGCTCGCATTTTGACAAAAAAGTATCCATTCTCAGCCCTTCAAACGCGCCCGGCCCGCAACACCTGAATGTATATCACATAATAGAGGGAGTCAGAGGGCCCCGTTGAGCTGACAGTCAGGCCACACAGTGAGCCTTGGGTAGCACTGCACGAACGGCACGCACGGGAGAAACGCAAGTGTCCTCTCCTTGGCGCTCCAGAGGCTCGAGCGCCCAACATTCCAAGCACACAAACGCCCATCAGGAATGGTGACGCAAGTTGAGTGCCTCTCTTTCGTCCAGTCGCGCAGACGCAGCGGCCGTCTGGAATTTCATAAGGCGACAATAGGAGATACACACCTACGAAGATAAAGCAAGCATGCGACGTTTCCAGGTGTTCAGAAGCTTCTTGAAGCAATCTCAAAGCAACACGCTAGCGCCTCAAAACACGCATCATATTTGAGCCTGTATTTACGCAAATGCCACTCTGAGGCGCTGACTCTCAAGTGAGAATTAGTCACGTTTTAATGTACTTAGAGAACTGTTATTTCTAAGCAAAAGGGACTATTAGACTTTTATGAACAAATATCGAACTAATATGGGATTAAGATGTAAAAGGTAAACGTTAAGCCTAGCTTTTCCAGGAGCGCAGTTAAACTGTGTAAAGAGAGTGCATCTCATTGGTTGTCCCACAAGGACAAAAAAAGTTTGGTGTTATTTCCTACTAGCATATCTATATGCTGCTGCTTGAATAGAAAACTTAGTATAGCAGAGCTCTCTCCTCTACAGTTCCAGCCTCGGTCCTTTGCACTACTAGTGTTAGAATTACAGGCTGGCCCGACAGACTGTGCTCTGGGCTAAAAAAAACGAGCATAACCATGTAAATCTATTTGAGAAGAGTTTGACCTGTGTAATCCCATGGTGGATAATAAAATGCCAAATAGAACAACAAAGATTTTCGTTCAGGAATAACTGTTCAATTATTATGACTTGTCCATGTCGTTGTTGAGAATCATGATGAGAAACAAAAATTAGTAAAATGTCGGCCTAACGAGGTAATTCCAGAGAAAAAAACCAAAGGCCCCCATTTGAAAATCTAAGAGCAAAATCCATGAAAGGAGATTGGCAGTTGAAGAAAAAGACTGCCTGAGTCAAATTTATCGCAAGCTTTGTCTTATTAAAGCAATTATTAGTATTTATAGTAGCACTAAATGCGCCACTGCTCTGAACCAGAATAATATAGCCGCGCTTTAAGCTTTCTTTGATCTACCGAGAGAGAGAGAACAAAGACATCAATGTAAAGAAAGAAAATATAAAGTAGACAGTATTACTTTAATACTTGCTACAGTTATACCAATATAGTGATACGTGCCTGTGCCCGTTTTTAGCTGAAGTAGTTTCTTTTAGTTTAAGTAGATACAATCCTAATTCCGATGAAAAAACAATGATTTGTTTTAGTTTGTTTTTAATTTTCGAATTTTCACCTTAAGACCACAGGGAGTTGAAAAAACCAAGCGTAGCGCATTCGCTGTCCTCAGTCTCCAGTAAACTGGTCATAGAAAGTTAGCATACGTGAATCGTATGAGATACCCAACAAAATAAAAATAGTCAAATAGGCTCAAATGAGTTCAGCCTTGTCTCGATTAGTGTGGCGGAACCTCGGAGTGTAAATATTACTAAAAGTGCACCTTTTGTAGTATGTCCTACTTTTGTGTAAAATTTAGTGGGTGACACCTATCTGCTATGTCTCACTAAAGTCAAAAAGACGCCACTCACCTTTGACTAGTGACGATAGGTATAGAACTAGCTAGTTACTTTTGTTGAATCTAACTAATCACCTTTACCTTATTTTCACTTTCCTGGTAGATTTGTCTAACACCTCGATTTTCTACAAATATAACTACTAAGGGGTTAGTGAGCGTATTAGCCAGGTTTTTGATAGACAGCATTCTTCTTCAATAATCTAGCGCGAGTTAAGATTCTCATCAGTATACATATAGTATTGATGAGACCACTGTACATTCTCTTGTAAACAGAGTTACTGTTATTTTCATTCTAACTCATAGTTTTCCGAATTGTAAACTATTAAGAACATATTCTAAGTTCGATTATGTTTTGGTTACTTTCAGTATAATAAGTCAGTTTACAAATTACAAGTAACTCATTGTTTATGTGGTGGTGCTTTTATTACTTACCATGCTTTTATTTCTTTATATTGCGTCTCTAAATATGATATCACATATTTGGTTAGGCACTTTCACCCTCGCGAGTGGAGTTATCTGCGAGTGCTTTGTAGACACTTATCTCACTATAGCTGTCGGTTGTACAATAAAGATTATGACTTTTAGGTAATACATCAAATAGATCCGAACCTGATGTTGGAAATTTAATTTAGTAAAGCTGAATTATACATATTACATGCAATTGTTGCTATCTACCTTTCATTGGAGCTAATATTGTTCATTAATAACTAATATTAACCCCCAGTGAGTAGTAATACTAATAAAGTTTATATCATATACACATGCACTGCTTTATTTGTTCCTATGTAAATATGAGGATTCTTCATTTCTGGGATGTTTGAAGTTTTCTTGGAGTTACCTATTCTTTTTGTGTTTTTTATTTTTGTTTTTTTCGTATTTTCGATTGACAGAGGATTCTGCTGGATATGTAACTTTGCTAGCCTATGCCTTGCAATCGATTGGAGGAGGCCCTGCTGTACCTTTGTAACTTCCAGAGATCCGCGCTGGCCTTCCTGCTCCCCCGAGTGCTGGGATGAAAGGCATCTGCCAGCATTCAGTTTCGTGCGTGCTGTGCGCCAGACCACTGCCCGCTGATTACTTTCTTTTAATGAAAATTCAGTGAGTGTGAATAAAAGGCATGGTGTCACACAAAGTATAGACATACTCATTTATCTAAGCCAGGCGATAAATTTAGCTAAATACTGTCGTTTTACTGAATGCAGGAGCAAAAATCTGGGAGTGACATCTTCGCATGCCAAAGTAAGTAACACATCGTGCTCATTACAGGTTTGCACTGAAACTTACTCACTTGTATACACCAGCTGAGGTGAGGAAAAAAACTAACGAAACTTCAAAGGGATGTACTGACTAAAAATAAGAGCAATGGAGAGTCAGAGAAAAACCTAGAGAGGAAATCTCAGGAAGGGCTGTAGGAATGTGTGGGCTATAGATCAAATGACATCAAGTCATTATTCTACATGAAGTCTCAAAATAGTGAGGCCCAGAAAATTTAGATGACCTGTATACACATGTGACAGTTATAAGCAACCTATTTGTTTAAGGCACTCTTTATTCACATCATTTAATTACAAGAATATATCTGTGAATTGACAGAATAACAAGAATTTTACTATCCACACATTGGGAACTGGCATAGAAAGCTAAGAATTAATTACTCTATGTTATATAGCTGGCAAGAAGTGAAGAGAGATTAGAAAGATATATAAGCAGGATTGAAATAATATATATGTTCTTTGATTCCTGGACAAAGTCAGCAATACATCACTTGGAATGCCTCATGCCTACAAACTCTCTTTCTCAGAAATAGTCAAACAGAAATATGAAGTTAATTGAACCAATAGCTCTCATATAGCGTGTTTGACTCTCAGTCGATTGGCTCTAGATATGACATATCACTCTTACTGACAGGAGATTAAAATTGACCGTAATTATGTAAGCATATTATAGGGATTTAATGTTAGTTAGGGTAAGTGATAACTATACAGTGGCGTGATTGGATAATAAAGTTTATTATTTCAAGGGGCTATGCAGACAATACATGAGGCCTGATATTACAGTATGCTGAAGGTTCGAGCTAATACCTATATGACTTACTAAGAAGAGTTGGACCAATCTAGCTCATGAGCGCGATATCAGCAAATCACATCATTCCTTTCACAGATGTTCATGCTAGTTTATCTGGTCATATTTGTAAATCTAGTATAAGTGAACAAAAAAACACAAATGCCCACAGTTACAATTCTTAACTAACCTGTCAGTGCATGTGGCTTGCCTTTCCATGGAAAGATAAATGTCTAATTTGCTGTGAAGCGCGTTTTAGTTGTGAATGCTACTTATCCTCACAATACTTGATAGAAGTTAGAAATGCGAGAAGCGGTGAAATGCCGTCGTTTGGCACGTAACAAGCGCCTCTAAACACAATACAATTAGATTCAGAGACAACTCTAAGTAAACCTATAAAGATAGTTCTACATGGTCGTGTGTTCACATTCCATACTCTAATACAGTGAATGACGCATATAATACTTCATACAGGATATTGATAGAAATAGATAAAACTAAAAAATAAAAAAATCATTCAAAGAATACATAGTTATTGTTACACATATAGACGATAGACTCTTTATTGTTGGTGAGATTTTGGCTTATCACATGTGTTGACTGACTGATCGTTAAATACTCCAACATATATACTCTTGGTTACCATCAACTACTTACATTGCCCCCGTATTTAGCTGAGACTACAGATCTTGTGTGCTGCTAATAGTAAGTATGTTTTCTAAAGATCTCAGTTACCAGTAAAGTAGCAAGAGCCAGAATTAGAAGTAATTTCTTCTTTCTAATTGTATTTTTTGTTTCTCTTTTAAGTTCCTTACAATATTATTGACATGATTGTGATTCTGTTTGATTGTTTTTCAGTTCTAGATCTCTCTTTTATTCAGATTCTCAAAAAATAACCAGCGTAAGGTTTTAATGTAGTTGTGCGAGCTGGAAGTATTTGAGTGATCCAAATCGCGGACTATGCGCTATGAAGAATCTTGTTTCTAGTTTCTGTGATCAAAGTATGACGACATTAGGCACAGAGTAATTGACTACTAAGAAAGATGTAATATTTAAAGAAATGCATAGTTCCTGCGAAGTGTGTGATATTCGGCTTTCTTTTAAACTATTACAATTTTAAACATGGAGATTCCTACTAACGCTGGAACCATATTATATCAGTTGCGAAAGATATGTATGAATTTTATTCAATTTATTACTTTTCTCTTTTAGAAGTCTGCATTTGAGTTTAGTTTTAAAGAACTCATTTGTCAGTAAATCAAATCATTTTCAATAGCTTGTAGGAATCAATTTAGCTAGCCTGTTAATTTGCTCTATTGGGCACAGTGGAGCTATGAATAGGTAATCCATCCTTAAAGAATTTTACAGTCTGTGGTAGGTTATATATTTTCTAATGATATGTAGACTTGAAAGAAGCTGCATTTTTTTCTGTTGCTTTGGCAGGGAAGTGGCAGTTGTAAATATAGGTAGACAGATATATAAAATGTACTATATAAAGTGTATTTCTTTGTAAAGCAAGGAATATGGAAACCATTTAGCCCTATATATAACATGTGAGATCATTAAAAGTGTAATTTGTTCAGTTACATGCCATTTGTATACTTGCTCTGTATTAATACAAAATAATTATAAAATATACGTTATTTCTGGTGTGAACTTCTGGTCTTGTTAGGCATATTTTTCTCTAATAAATGAAATATATTTACATCAAATATGATACAAGTGCTCAAACTAGTTTTCTTGGATTGGCAATTGGAAAGAACTATGCTGGGTTTTTTTTTAATATATATTTTTGAGGGGTTTACTATTCCTGGTATTTGAAAAATAATTGTAGAATTATTTGAGTTTCTCATCATAAAGAATTTCAGTGTTACTATGAAAAATAATATTTAATTCCTTTTTTTAAAGTAGGTAGTATTAAAGGCACATTTCCTATATATTAATATTTAATGGAATAATATCAATAATGCTTTATAGTGCCAAAGCTGACAAAAGTTGAGTTGGTATGACTGTCAGATATTTTATGGAAGAGCTAGAATTAGAACTTCATTTTATGTTGTTGTGATGGACAAAGAAGAATACTTGGTATAAATAATGTACATGACATAAAGGAGTTTCTTTGATAAGAGCAGAGATTTCATGTAGAGAAGTTAGAGTTAAAGGTGGTGTAGCTATTGATTATAGTTTTCTTTCTTTTCTTTTTTTTTTTTTTTTTTGCAAACTGGATTGGCAATGATTGAAATTATTAATTTAAAACTGAGAGTATGAAGCAGCATTATAAAACCAGCATTAATCTTACATAGCTACATGCTAGTTCAGCAGCAGTTAGAATCAGAAAGGCTAAACACCAGAGCAGAATACAGGGATGAGATGAAGAATTCGAGACACAAGATGGTGGGAGCTAATTGAGATATTAGATTTTTAGTAAGAAAAAGAAGGAAACAAAAATGGGAAAGATCTAGTAAAAGAATGAAAACTTATAATCTGGATGTTTCATTCATTTTTAGGATATGTTTTTTAGCTGTTTATCTTTTATAACCAGTTATTCATGGTGCTATGAATTAAAAATTTATACGAAGGATAATAGTCAAAGCTAATTAGATAATTATACTCTATGGCGAGCTATGCAGATCTTAGCACTCTTCCATGATTGGAAAATTGTACTACTCATACTGTTTTATTAGAGAATTTAATTTATCCCTTGTGGATGTTAAATGAGAATTGAGTATTTGACAATTAACATATTTTGGATAAAATCCACAAATTAATGAGCAGTGGGTTAGTATTAAAATGGTGCTCGTGTGAGCTTAAACATACATCAAACTTCTATAATTGTCTTTTCTCATTGCACACGAGTTTATGATTGCAGGATGGCGTTAGTAAGTTGAAGGACCATGGAAAATGAAGTGATTCATCTAGAAATTAAGCGTCGGAGAGAGATATCTTGTAGAAGTGACAAAATAAATTGTCTGTTAAAAATGAATATGTCGGCCGAATAACAATATTTGGCTAGGAATAACAGTGAAGTCGGTTAATAAATTACTTAAAATTACGATGACACATAATTATAAGAGACATTATAAGTACAGAGAAAGTCCAAAGTTGAGAACCATAATTATAACACAGTTAGAACCATGAAGAAAAAGCTTCATGAGGGCTATAAGATAAGGTTGCATTTGCACAAGGCCTGCTGCATTTCCATTTAGGTAGCCATACCTCACACATTTAGATCCACGTATGCGTCTGGTAGTGTCAGAAACACAAGCAAGATCTCTGTGACGTTCGTGAGTGCCAGCCGGCATCAACAGAAGTGAGCATCCTCAGAGCATTCAGGGCTACACTGAGAAACTCTCTCGTTTCAAAAACCAAACACACCAAAAAAAAAAAATCAAGAGCGTGTCATGACCATGAAGTGTTTTAGCAGAGATCTTTAGTGAATGAATTAATTGATAAGGAAAATTTACGAGCGATTAATGTCAACTACTATCTTTTTTAATATGGATTCACCTATCTCACAGTTCAGAACAACAGGAACTTTAATGTCCTACCCAACACTGCATATTAGAGCCATTACCTACTGCAGCCTTAGAAAGAATAATTCATTCTGCTATTTTGATGTATCAGAGACCCTGCAAGATTTCTGGAGTGTGTTAAATACGCCTCGAGGGCAGCACGTATTGCGGAATATCTATATCTTTGTCATCCTATAATACAGAAAATTTTTATGATGCAGATATATGATGTGTGCGCGAAATCAACCAGCTACTGAGAGTAATTACACTAAATCACATCTCCAGCCAGTAGGCGCACATATAGAATGTATGATCAAAAAAGATGGCGATGGATCTGAGAAAGCGTTTCCTGTGGCGTGACTTTCACTGTGATAATGCATAGATTTTAGATATAGATGGTGCATCCGCTCCATACATCTTTATTTCTTCCGAGAATGCTATCCAAACTTATCGCTTATTGCGGATTGAGTTAATTACCTGTCTGTGTGCTATAATAATATACTCCTGAGATCTCTAACAGGCATGGATTTCTTAACAAATAACATACATCGGTTATTGAGTCTCTTACTCTATACGCCTAAACTATATGTTTAGATTGAGTAATGAGAACCATTTAGTCTACATCTTTTGTGAACTACCTCTAGCCTCGACCGTTATTTGCAGCTCTCAATGAGCCAATCGGCACGTGCAAATTCAAAAGCCTTACTTACTATTTGTGTGGCCACATGCCAGTTTAGATCCTCTCTATACAACAGTTAAAAATGGTACAGAAAGTCGCTTTTTGAAGTGTTCTGTCATCCCGAGTGTTTAAAGCTTCTGATAAACTACATCCAATCGTAGGATTACCATAATAACCAGGATCATGGCGAACAGTTTTAGCCGACCCATTTCAGCTAACCAAAAATAAATGACGAAAAAGGGATTGTTTTCCTCTGTGCTTTCTAATGTACATGCTAGAACCATTAAAGACTCGCGTATCTTACAGTTAGATTTGGTATTTGAGTAGTCTTATACTGTTGTACGAAATTCGCTCTGATCTCATGTCACCCTCTCAAATCTTCTCCTCCACCCCTGCATTCAGTAAGGTTAATTTCCATGAATATCCATGCTTGCAGTCTCTCAATTTGATGTACAATATTCATTTAATGTTAAAAATAGCTTTAATGTTATGAGCTACAATGTACTTCTCTCTGCAAGAGATCAGATGCAAGTGTAGGCGTCTTCAAACCCTAAAGCAAAGTCACCATGAATCTAAGTGAACTTTCTTCCCAAAAGCTTTCTATTATATTGTGCTCGATATAAACTTAACTAGAGAAGTTAAGAGTTAAAGATGTTTTCATACGACAGAATTTCTGTTCCCAAATACTTTCAAGAATTCTGGAGAATAAACATTTTTCAGTAGTGTAAGATATGATGCTATCTAAAATTATATTAGCGTGTGTGCTCGTGTGTTATTACATTTTATACTTGATTTATATATAATCACACCTCTTTGTATATATTTTATTGAATAAAATAGACTTTACACTTTTAAGAATATACTGTGGTGATCTATTAAGGGTTTGTCTCCATTTATGAAATTCTTACGATGCAGTTCTTCAAAGTAAATGGGTTAAAAGCATTTGCTCTCTTCAGAGGACCCAAAATTCACATCAAATTTTGTGACTTCATGGATGTACAGTTGCCTAAGCCTTATGAGCTATTCAAAATCATCTGTAGATGATAAAGCAATAGATATATGACACGAATAATGTGGCACTTATCGCATGATATAGGAAATTAACTGCAATAAGTTGTACATGACAAGGCGGTTAACGAGGACAAAGATAGTTAAGTTGGCTAGAGAATGTGTCTCTTAGGAAGTATCAGTTATGCTGATATTTAAGCTCCAAGTAGAGTTGTATAGGAGAGAAGTACCTGGGTAGAGGAATGTGATTGCCTCTCATTACACATGAGAGCACATACTATACTTAGGATCTGAAAGGTGGTTTTAAATATAATTTGATAAGTAACCTCCAAATGGATTATGCAGAGAATGTATCTTGGCTTTGTATAAACCTGACAATTTGAATTTAAATAACAGCTCTTAAGAATGGAGATTGTGCAATGGACTAATCTAAAAAATATATTCCTCTCAAGTATGCTATCCCTTTATTGAAAACCTCTCAACCAAATTTCCATGATACTTGATATGTTCAATTGTTTTATAGTAAAAGTATTAGAAATAATTGTTGTATTCAAGGGCTGTGGAGCATGTACATCACATACATGGAAACAATAATCCAAAGAAGGAAATGGTTTTCTACATGAAGTATGTTCATTAAATCAACAAACTGAAATACACACATTGATAGATCTCAAAGCAAGAGAAAAAAGTTGGCAGAAATTGTCAAGGCAAGAGAAGTTGAACATACTATGTGAAAGGTGAGAGATGATAGAGTTAAGTATGCATATATTGAGTTGAATTGAATTATAGATCCTCCATGCATCCTTGAGATAATTATAAAGGTAAACTGAGAATCAGACTTATAAAGAGACAGAACCCGAGAAGATAATAATGTGAAAGAGTCTTGATTCTAATACACACTGTGTTTTGGTTACCACTTAAGATAGCATTTGATCATCTTTTGATATATACCAAATTGTGTCTTAAAAGATTCATTTACATTCCTAACTTGATGACGAATCAAAGTGTGCTTATATCATGTCAATTTTTCTCATAATGTACGTTATCTTCCATTATCCTAAATTTATCCATTGCCAAGACTTTAATACCATTAGATTATTCGTTATAAACAAAATTTTCAGATATTTACCCCCTAAAGTAAATTTGCCAAATTACTCGTTTTAAATAAAATTATATAACTATGTAGGTATGTATGTTTATCATGTACTCAAAATATTATTCTTAAGTGCGCAGTATCAGCGACCTGCAATGATACCACATATTTTATCAGAAAAATTGACACGAGTATATGGCAAAAAAGAAAATTTTTTACTTATCTTTCGCAATATCCACATCCCAATCACTTTTTAAAATTCTTTAACTGGAAATATGACCCTCAGTAAGTGTACAGAGCTACCAATGATTGAATAATTGCTCACCTGACTGTTCATATGACA
This sequence comes from Peromyscus leucopus, assembly GCF_004664715.2. NCBI lineage: Eukaryota > Metazoa > Chordata > Mammalia > Rodentia > Cricetidae > Peromyscus > Peromyscus leucopus. The sequence continues at coordinate 38,560 of NW_023505348.1, read as the reverse complement.
ATTATTCTAAGAGATAAAAACGAAGTATCATATAGTTAACTTATTCCATAAACTCAAGATTTCCAGCTCATGATTCACTAGAGAGTATCGTACAGTTTCAATTCCCAATTTTCCAGCCAGCCATACTTACAAAATAATTTTTTACAGGACATAGATGCCTCAGGAAAAAGGTAGAGTTACTTCTGTGGGGACTGGAAGTACACCACCAGTTTCTAAAGTTGAGAGTCATGGAGTGAAAAATGATGGACTCACCATGCAAACATTTGCTATTCCTCCCTCAACACAAAATGATTCATCTTACTTTGTAGTCAATACCCCAAGTTTTCCAGTGAATGTGAATTCTTCAGTTTTGCCTTCTGGGCATCATTTACAGATTCCAGCCCATGCTGAAGTGAAATCTACACCTGCATCAACCTTTTCTCCTTCAGTTCAGCAAAAGACACTTGCAACTGCAGCCACAAGTACCTCAGGAACAGTTGAACCCTCCCAAATACCAACAGTTATTTTTGTATCACCTGTAAATTCAGTGAAAAATAGAGTTACCAAGAACTTTCAGACTATTTACCCCAAACCAACGATATCAAATACCATGAAAATTCCACTGAATATTGCTACAGAGACACAGTTAAAAGGTTGTCAGCATTCTCAAGCTGCTCAGATGAAATGGAATTTTCAAGAGAGTCTACAGCCTGGTATTCCGTCCCTTGTTCCTGTTAAGTCATCAAATAATGTGGCTTCAAAGATTTTAAAAACTCTTATAGGTAGAAAAAAAATGGGAGATAATACTGTAAATACACCTCTGTTGAATACCGTCAGTTCTAATGGGACACAACCCACAAATGTGCCTATTAAAGATAATGCTTTGGTAATGTTGAATGGGAAAGTCTATCTGTTGACTAAAAAGGGGAAATGTGGTCTGCCATCACAAAATGACCAACAGAATATTCCACTAAGGAAAGATTCATCACAGGTAGTAAGTTCAAGTCCAGGCACAGAAACATCCAAAGAGGTACATAGTGCTTTGATTAAAAGTAAATCTTTCCAGTTGGAGACAAAATCACTTTCAAATACCCAGCTTGCTTCCGTGACCAATAAAAGCAGTGAAGAAGGAAAAAGTGAAGAGACCATCCTTTTCTATGACAAACCTACATACTATGAACCAATCCAATATCTACCTTAAACAGAGTAAGACTGTATTTACAAACCCAGTCTTTCCAGATGATTTAGGACAGGACAGAATGCCCCAGAAAAGGAAATCTCATCCAGAGCATAGAGAAAATACGTTCCTCTGTTGATGCAGCAACTGTTACTTCACAACAGTGTGTTTTCAGAGACCAAGAATTACAGGTAATTTTCCTGTGTCAGGGTGTTCATTTTATATATCTCTGTGGAAAATATTTCTTAATCATCAAAATTGTCTGATTGCTGTCTCCTACATACACACACACCCCACCCACATGTGCTTACTTAAAACTCTCATCTGAATAAATATTAGAGGAGTACGGTTGATAGAGTCTAAGCAGCATCTTCCTCTTTCATTATTTAGCTTGGCAAATCTGTAAGGCAGAATTAAGTGCAGAAGAATTGGAGGGTGATATGTCTTCAAGGATTAGTAAGATTGGATGACTATGTATACATGTGTATTATACTGCATATAATCTTAATACCCTATGTTTTAGTATATAAAAAAAATAAACATCATAGAAGAGACAAGATTTAAAGGTGGAAACTTGAGGGTAGAGCTTTACATTTTTTTTTCTTGCTTTGTTTTTGGTTATGGTCATGAGAAAAAAAAATCCATAGTTTTTTTTTTTTTTTTTTTTTTTTTAAGTATCATGAAATGGGTGAAATAGAAGATGTCAGAACCTTTCATCAAATAGAATTTTATCAACATCTTTGAGTGTTTGAGCTTTAAATTTTGTTTTGGGGGGGGTGGCCTTTTGAAGATGTGTATTTCTTTTTAGCCCTTTCTGACTCCTCTTAATTCTATAACATACCTGCTACCATTAACTGGTTAGGACATGTGTAGCCACTTTTTCTGTGCTTGCTTGCTTTAGTAATGTTAGTGTCTGTCCCCTTCAGTACAAAACTCACTGAATTTAAAGACTAAGGAGGTAAATTCTAATTAAAATGAGATTGGTTGGAAACATTAAACTTACAGAAGACTACATTCTTCACACGTTATGTAAAGTTTTTGTTTTGATTTATTTTGTTTTTTAGTGCCTCGATATGTTATCTCAAGCTGGCCTTGAATTCACCATCGTCCTGCCTCTGCTTCCAGAGTGTTGGGATTTATAGGGTACCATGCCCAGCCCAGATTATTTTAAAGTTGTTGTCAATATCTAGTCTCTCCTCATTTACTTGAGAATAGACCTTTGTTACTTTTCTGTACAATAAAGTGAGTAATTGTATGGATATTTTAAGTTTGTATTCATTTAAATTCAGTTTTTTAATGCATGGTAAAAATAAATGAAGTGCAAATCTTTAAAGTATAAATTGTTCTTTTGTGTGAGAATAGCTAATTGCTTAGTTGCATGTCTGACAGAGTAATCTTGAGTAATTAGCAATATTGTTTGTGTTTTCTTCTCTTAATTCCAGACCCAGTATGAGATGGCATCAATGTTAAAGAAAGATTCTCAAGAAAGAAATAACAAGAAGTATTCTCAAGGAAGCACCACTAAGGCATCATATGTGAAGAGTGATGCTGAATTTAAAAAGCTATTTGGTCTCACTAAAGATTTGAGAGTGTGTCTTACTCGAATCCCTGACCATCTGGGCTCTAGAAAAGGTTTGGATTCCTTCAGCAGTTTGATGAAGAGTAGTTCTTACAAAGATGCAGACTCTGTGCTGAAGGAAGAAGAAATAAAACAGGTAATTTTTTTTAACTGTATGACATTTTTGTAGGTATGACAAAGATACAGAGTTATATTTATCTTTTATCTGGTTTTTAATGTGAAGTAGATTGAATGATGATTTTTTTTTTACCAAATTTGCAAATATCTCATATTAAACAATGACAAAAGGAATCTTACACACAGATAAAAATATATCCCTAATTTGAGTTCTAAGTATTTTTAGTCACCTGGTTTTTTTCCTTTTGTAATGTAACAGATAGTCAAAAGTTTTTCAACTAGTTATCCTGTTTTAAAGAATTACCTAAAGGGAATAAATATAAAAGAAAATGTGAGCATGCTGATCTTCATTGAAATATTAACACTTAATACATTCATAAGCAGCATATATAGTCAGTAATGCACTTATACTATTAATTATGCTTACATACATTATAATCTAGTATTGTGAACTTCAACCTTTCAGATAAACCTTTTTAAGGAGAAGTTTCTACATGTGCCTACTTTGCAAATGAATGAAAAATGAAATCAATTGTTTCTCTCGGTACTGTTTCATTTTAGTGGTAGGTTAGGATGACTTCTAATACCCAATTTAAGCAAGACCATGTAAATGAACTAGCTTGTTTTCTAGGACTATGATTGTGACATTTCATTTGTGCCACTTAGTAGCATCCAATTTTACTATAGTTTATATCCCCAGTAAAATTTGTAGAATCAAATTTAATTGCTATTTGTTTGATATTTGATTTGAGAGCATGTGCATAGCAATAACATTATTTTTTGTCTTATTTAACATTGCAACAGAGTTTTCCTAAGAAAAGAAAAGCAAAAACTGTTAAGAAGATGGATTACACAAAAAGGAGAAAAATTAAGAGAGCTGGTAACACGGTCATGAATGGAGCAGATGTTACCAGTTCCCAACTGCTTAGTACTTTACCAGCATCAGACATAACACAACAAAACAGTGTCACAAGACATAGCACAACCAAGGAAGACAAGATAACTGAGATAGAACACTACTCCATGAGAAACAGGAAAAAGGCACATTAAGTTCAAGTACATCTTTTGAACCAAGTAATTATTTAATAAAAACTATACTGAAGATATTTTTCTAGTGACACCACCAGAATTAGAAGAAACTATCAGAGATGAGAAAATAAGAAGACTTAAGCAGATTCTAAAAGAGAAAGAAGCAGCTCTTGAAGAAATGCGTAAGAAGATGCACCAAAAACAGTAAAATGTCTAGAATTTAAAGGCTTGTATTACTACAGTAGTTCCCTCTTACCTGCTGTGGATAGGGTCAAGACCCCCAGTGGATGCCTGAAACTGGAGATGATACCAAATTCTGTATACAACTGCTATAAAATCATGACGTTTATTCTGATAACTAAACGTCTACTTAAATGAATGACAAGCAAGTAGTATATACAGTGCGGATACACTTAATGAAGAGGATTGTTGATATTCTGAACAGGACACTGAAGTTTTTGTCATGCTGCTCAAAATGGCATACATTTAAAAGTTAGGAACTTCTTTTTGGAGTTTTTCATCGATATTTGGACAGAAGTTTATCATGGGCAACTGAAAATTGAAAAGGCAACTGAGTTTTAAAGGACTGTTGTCACTTATAAAGGCACTCTGAAAGTGTTTTTATATATATATACTTGAGAGGTACAGAAAAGATTGAGTCCTATGACTTGTCAATAATCTACATGAAGTATTTTGACATACTTGTTTTGAAGAGAATTTTTGGTATTTTTCTGTGAAATGAAATCCCCAAATTTGAATATTTTGTACAAGGTGTCTATTAATGTTATATCTTCAACTAACTTCCTCAGGTCTTATTGTATCCTAAAATCCTATAATCCAAGATAGGAAGTCAGCTGTAAACTTATCTTTACCATTGAGTTTCTATGTGTTCTGTCTTGATCTTAACTATAAAAATGATACACAACCTGTTCTCTGTTGTTATTTTTATTCCATCAAGAAAATTTTTCAGCGTGAAGGGCATATGTTTTTTGCATTCTTACAATGTTATGTATTCTAAAAATAAGTTTGAAATTTAAGCTCTTTCATGATATATTTTATTTTTGGCTCACAAATTATGTTTTAAGAAGCTGGAGAGATGATTCAGCAGTTGAGAGCACTTGCTGTTTTCCATAGAACCCAAATACAGTTCCCAGCCCCCATGTCAGGTGGTTCATAAACACCTGTAACTAGAGCTCCAGGAGACCCAATGCCACTTTCTGACCTCCAGCACCTACATATATATGCCATAGTCACTTTTATACACATACACAGAACACTACATTTTTAAATTTTATGTTACTTTAACAGCAGCTTCTTCGCTTTTTGGTACATACATGTGATGCATAGATTATCTATCTGAAAGGTAGTTCTGTGTAGCTAGAGTTTTCCAGTCCTGCCTGGCCCACGGTCAGGACAAATCTCTCTCATCCGCCAGTCCTGTAGCTGCTCAGACCCAACCAAGTAAAACACACAGAGAATTATATTGCTTATAAACTCTATGGCCATGGCAGGCTTCTTGCTAGCTGTTCTTATATCTTAACTCATATCTATTAGTCTATACCTTGCCATGTGGCTCGTGGCTTACTGGTACCTTACATCTTGCTTTTCATGGCGGCAGCGGCTCTTTGCCTGAGTTTTCCACTTCCCTGAATTCTCTCTTCTTGTCCCGCCTATACTTCCTGCCTGGCTACTGGCCAGTCAGTGTTTTATTTATTAACCAATCAGAGCAACACATATACAGAACATCCCACAGCAGTTCTGGACCTTAGTCACATGTTAAATGTCTCAAACAATAGTTTTTCTCTAGAAGCATCCATTTTTTCCTGGTTAATCTTTGATTTGGGAAAGTTAGAAAATATACTTAATGGATGGAGAATAAAAAAATTAAGATTAGCTAGTTTAAAAAAATCAACAAATCTCTAGAAATAAGATCCCAAACTGAAAGGACAACAAGAAGAAAACATAAACAGAAATATTAATACATCAATTAGATTCTGCTGCTTTTTGTAGTAATAGTTTTATTGAAGTATAATTTGCATACCATAAAACTTGCCCTTTAAGTTACACTCAGTAGGGTGAAAGCATCAATAATTTCAGAACACTGACTCCCCCCACATAAATTCTGTAGCTATTAGCTATCATCCTGCTCTTTATCTTCACCTGTGCAACATCCTGCTTCAATAGAAATTGCCATGTGTGAGCATTTCATGTACATGGAATCATACAATATATTTTCTTTTGTAATTATCCCTTGGCCAAATATATGCAAGGTGTATTCATATCCTAACATATATTAATACTTTGCCTTTATTGCCTATCAATATTCCATTGTATGGAATATTAGTATCTGGAAGATTTGTTCCCAAATACCCCAAGGATATCAAAATCCGTTTGTCTAAGTCTTGGACATAAAATGGCATAATGTTTATATATTATCTCACCACAACCACTTCTATATCTTAAATATTTCTAGATAAAGTAAGCTACATAACAAGGTAGTTTGTATTCAATTATTTAGGGAGTAAGAAATTCTTAATCTAGACAATCCAACATTTTTAACATGATTGATTATAGAACTCATCTAAAAATGGACTAGGTTTTGTTTATCCATCTAATTGATGCATTTGGATTGTTTCCAATATGGGATACTGAAAATGCTGTGAATGTGTGTAAGCTTTCCTATGAACATATGTGTAGCGTGAATTGCTAAAGGTCTTATTAATATTTGATACATATTTCACTTACAGAAGACAACACTTCTGCCTCAGTGAATCATGACTGAATCTGTTTCCTTGCTGATTCCTTCTCTTCCTAATTAATATTTTAAGTGTCCCAGGCCTCAGTCTCTTTGTTTCTCTACTTCTACCTACTCATTTTCTTAGTGACCTCATTCAAGTTCAAATATCTGTTCACACTTGATAGAGAATTGATTGATGGCAGATCAAAGTATGGATACCACTAAAGTCCAACATTGTGAACCAATGAATTTTATTGTGCTTATTAAACAAAAATATATGGGGAAGTTTATTTAGAGGAACAGAAATGACTCAAAGCAGTATCACCCAACCCCACCTCATCATTGACAATAGCTCATGAAAACTGGAAACCTGGAGTACACTACAAAACTTGAAGGCAGACAGTCCAACAGATTTGAGAATATCCTTTTCAGGTAGCTCAGGTAGTCTGATCCTATTCTAGTCATCTAGGCTGGTCTTTGCCTCTTTCAGGTAGCTCATCTTGTCTGGGAATAATCTGGGAAGCTCACTTGTCTCAGAGTGTCTTTAAGCAGTTCTTACACCTTACTCATGCTGGAGGAGGGCCTAATGAGTCTGGTCATTTTCAGGGACTTCCTGAATTTATTTTGAGTTCATGTCCCAAACTTAATGAGCTTCCCCACAGTATGGAACATTTCACTTCCCTTTAAAGCAACCTTGTCCTAAAGTGTTTTTTCCCTCAGAGTTATAGGTTCATATTGAGAAAACTACTATACAACAATCTAACACAGTTTTAGCATCCTAACAGTGTTTGTTAAATAAAATAAGTGCAATAAAAAATCATGATAGACATACTTTTCATCAATTTCATTTTCTTACTTCTATTTTAATCTATGTATTTATTTTCCTATTTATTTTTCTACCTATTTCTTGTGAAGAGTTTGCTATTAGCTGAATTTATCAAGTGCGTATTTCTTCCTGATATATTCTATAATATTTAAAGGGTGGCTTGAATCCTTTATTAAAAAGATACTGAGTTTGATCCCAGAACCCAAGTGAAAAGTGTTGTACATAGTGACAATAGTGCTAGGGAGGCAGAATCGGAAGTATTTCTGAGCCAATGAGACATCCAATCTCAAAGGAATCAAAGCATTTTCTGAGGACTACACCGAGGTTACCTTCTGGCCTCCATACCACATGCATACACACCTATGCCAACAACAAGAACAATATTCACAGTATATGTTTCTGGTCTCAAACACCAACTCTCAGTTTGAATTCATATGAAGATTTTCATCATTATCACAAAAGTCTAAAGTTAAGTCTTGTACATCTTCAGTAATTGTCATTCTGTTCAATGTAATGTCCATTTAGCCTTTCATCTTTTCTTAACATGCCAATGATATTTGACACATTATTCAAAATTTTTGATTTTTTTATTTAAAAAGTATGTTTATTCATCAGCAGTGATGTAATTTATAATTACAAGATCCAGTGAAAAGCCACATTTCTCAATGTTCTCAGATTTCTGCTTTCTACTTTTTTTAAATTTGGGGACAATAAATCAGTATTCTAAAATATGCTTGGAGTTATCAAAATTATATTTTAAACATTTTCAGCAATCTTAAGTACTTATGAGGAACTATATATAACCTACAAGAATAATCAAATTGAAAAACACAAATTGAAATTTAGGCTGTTACTATAAAGTAACAGTCCCTCAAGGGATCACATGGGGACACTACCCATTTAATGACTTACTTTACATTCAGAACATATTGTACCTTGGAAGATTATTCCAAGAACTTAAACTGCATTGTGTATATGAACTCATCAATAAGCATTTTGTCTTTTTATTACCCTGTCTTGTTTTCTTTGCTGTTAATATTACTATAGTGTGTGTGTGTGTGTGTGTGTGTGTGTGGTGTGTGTGTGTGTGTGTGTGTAATAGGCTAGGATCTGTATATGAAATAGAACATGTGTCTTTTTCTTTCCTTCTGAGGTAAGTGACCTTGCTTAATATTATACATTCTAAGTCCATCCATTTTCCTTCAAATTTTTGTGATTTCATTGTTCTTTAGAGCTGAATAATTTACAATTTTACATATGCACCAGGTTTTCATTACCCACTCATTATTTGTTAAAACAACTTGGTTCTTTCCTTGATCTAGTCAATGGAGCTATAATAAATATGTGTCTGGGGTGATTGCTGAGCATTAAAGGCAGTAGCTACTCTCCCAGAGGACCTGAATTTAATTCCCAGCACTTACATGGCAGCTCACAACCATCTGTAACTCCAGTCCCTGGGTAATCTAACACTCCTGACTTGCACACCAGCCATGCATATATTAACACAGACATACATGCTGGCAAAATACTCATACAAATTTTTTTTTAATTTTAATTACAATCCTCATTTTGAAACTGGTTTGATAGCCATAACTACCTTCAACTCTTCATTCTAAATTTCTATTTATTTCAGGAAGCAGCTCAGCAGATCTTCTACCCTCTCTCAGATATATTTGTTTCATGTTACAAAGAGGGTAGGAATGATGGAAATTCCTGCCAGGTCCACCCAACCTGTCAAACAGTCCTGAATAGGGGAATGAGAATTGAGAAATAATAGGAAAAATAGAGACATAAATGTAAAAAAAAAAAAAAAGACAAAAGACAGAGACACAGGATAGCTTGGAGATGGCTGAGTCAACACCACAGTAGCCCTGAGTTTAATTTCTCACAGGCTTTTTATACCCAAAGCAAGGGGGCAAAAGACCTCCCCTCTCAAGGACACCATGGTTCAAATAACAAAACATAAACACCTCCTAAATTTTCAAGACATCTGGTAACACGCCTTTGGCCAAACATCCTGTTATCCAGCCTTAAGGGGCAAAGATAAGATTGAACTCTCTGACCTTGAGTCAAGATGGCATCAAGCACAAGCTGGAGTCACTGTGGGCTCTCAACATTCCTGCCTTGTTCCTGGTTTTATGGGATTACTTTGAGTTTTGTTTTGTTTTTCTCCATTTAGGATAATACTGAACTTAGGTTTGTCATATGTAGCCTTTATTATGCTGTTATCTTCCAAGTACTATCTTCTCTAGGACTTTTTTTCATGCAACATGTTGGGTTTTGTCAAAGGCTTTTTCTGCATCTAATGAGATAATCATGCTTTTTTTCTTTAAATACATTTATTATATTTTTTCATTTATTAGCTTACACATATTGAACATTTTTATCCCATGTCTCTTGGATAAAGCCAACTTGATCATGGTGGGTGAACTTCTCAATGAGTGCCTGTATTTTGGTTTGCAAGTATTCAAGAATTGTGGCATCTATTTTCATCAGGAGCAGTTGTCTGTAATTTTGTCTTTGTTGTTGATATTATGTCTTTACCTGGTTTGGTTATTAGAGTAATATTGGCTTAGTAGAAGGAAATTGGAAGAACTCTTTTTCTTTCCTTCCTTCCTTTTCTTTGTTTCTTCCTTTTTTCTTTTCATTTTTTTTCTATAAAATTTTAAGTAGTATTGATTGTGTTTTCATTGAAAGTCTGGTAGAATTCTGCTATAAATCCATGTAGCCCTGGCTTTTTAGTTGTTGGCTTTTTTATTACTGCTTCATTTTCCTTATGTTTTATGGATCTTAAGTTTTCTTGTTTTAACTTTGATAATTTGAATGAATCAAGAAATTCATCTATTTATGTTAGATTTTTCAACTTAATGGAGTATGGGTCCTTTAAGTATTTCCTCATAAGATTCTGGGTTTCTTTGTATTTTGTATTGTTTCCTTGTTCATTCCTGATTCTGTTAATTTTTGACTATCTCTTTTTTCCATTTTGTTAGTTAGGCCAACAGTCTGTTTATCTTGTTCATCTTTTCCAAGAACCAGCTCTGAGATGTATTGATTCTTTGTATTGTTTTCATTTCATTGATCTCTGCTCAGACTTTCATTTCTTTCTGTCCATTGGATTTGGGTTTGGTTTGTTAATTGTTCTTCCAATATCTTGAGTTTTATCTTAAAGTTATCTATACTCCTTCTGATTTTTTTAATGTAGGCACTTAGGGCTATAAGTTACCTAATAGGTTTAGCTTAAGTTTTCCTGCCTTGCCCACAGTCAGGACAAGCCTCTGTCACCCCCCAGTCCCACAGTCACTCAGACCCAACCAAGTAAACACAGAGACTTATATTGCTTACAAACTGTATGGCCGTGGCAGGCTTCTTGTTAACTGTTCTTATATCTTAAAGTAACCCATTTCTATACAAATCTATACCTTGCCACGTGGCTCGTGGCTTACCAGCATCTTCACATGCTGCTTGTCCTGGCAGGCGGCTGGCCGTGACTCCTGCCTTCCTGTTCTTTTATTTCTCCTCTCTGTTAGTCCCGCCTATACTTCCTGCCTAGCCACGACCAATCAGGTTTTATTTATTGACCAATCAGAGCAACTTGACATACAGACCATCCCCCAGTACAGCCAAGTGCAGACCATCTCAGACACCTGCACTCAGGCCCATGGTCCTAATCATCCTCTATGCAGACCTGCTGGGTAACACACAAGGAACCCAAGAAGGGCTCCCACAGGACATACATTAACATCCACAGCAAATAGGAATGCTTTTAATGTATTCTAAGGATATTGTTGTATTGTGGGTTTGTTTTCATTTCACTCCATGTATTTTTCATTTCTTTGATCTATTCATCATTCAGAAATGGGATACTTAATTTCCATGAGTTTGTGTACTTAGTAGAGATGTGTTTGCTATTGATTTTAAGTTTGATAGTTTTTAATTTTATTTTATGAACTTTTATTGAAAATATTCTTTTCTCATACAATACATCCCAACCACAGTCTCCCCTCCTTCCACTCTTCTTAGCTCCCCCCATACCTCCCTTCTCCCCAGAGCTACTCCCTCTGTTTCCTCTTCAGAAAAGAGCAGGTCTCCAAGAGATGCCAGACAGACAGACAAAGTAAGATACAATAAGATAAGGCAAAAGCTCCATGTCAAGATTAGACAAAGCAACCCAATAGGAAGAGTCTCAAGAGCAGGCAAAAGAGTCAAAGATATACCACTCCCACTGTTAAGAGTCTCACAAGACACAAAGCTAACAGACATGAGGAGGACTTGTTGCAGACCCAGTCAGGCTTGTACTTGCTATTTCAGTCTATGTGAGCCCTGCTTAGGTGATTCAGGGGGCCATGCTCTCCTGGTATCCTCCATCCCTCTAATTCCTACATTCTTTCCTTCACCTCTTCTGCAGGGTTCCAAAATCTCCAAGGGGAGGGACCCAATGGAGACCTCCAGTTTAGACTCTCTTCACATAATGTCTGGCTTTGGGTCTCTGCATCCCTCCTATCTGCTGCCAGAGGAAGCCTCTCTGATGATTACTGGACAAGATACCAGTCTATGAGTATAGGAAAATATCATTAGGAATCATTCCATTGATTTATTCATTTGTTCTCTTTTGCCAATCATGTTTTGGTTCTACCTTTAGGTCTCTGTGCTGTCTAGTCACTCACTCTCAGGCATGCAAGCAGTGTAGGGCATGGACTCCCTCTGGTGGGGTGGGCCTCAAGTTAAACCAAACATTGGTTGGCCACTCGCACATGTTCGACACAACCATTGCCTCTGCACATCTTGCAGACAGGACAGAGTCATTGTAGGTGGAGGGTTTTGTGACTGGGTTGTTGTCCAGGTTTTCTTTTCATAGCCTGCAAAGTACATTCTTGCACCAAAGAGCCTAGAATATAGGGGTGAAGGCTCCAAGCCTGCACCAGCTGGACCTCTTGATGGTCAATGAACTTAGTAGAAGATATCCTTGGTAATGGGGACTAGCTGCCAATTTTCAGAAGGCAACCTTCTGTAGCATGAATCTTAGAAAGTCTTATTAATAAGATCAAACCTGAAGCTAGGTTTGGGGGTGAATGCTGGAAGATCAGAGAAGCAGAACAAGCCACAGCTACCTCACCTCACCAGTTCCTCAGCTGATCCTCTTTCTTCAGACTGGAAGCCCCTGAGTCCTTATCCAAATGAATCTCAGCTGAACTGCTTCTCAAAAGCCTGAATGCTTAACCAGCCTACTTCTGGGCTTCACGCCTTATATACCTTTCTGCTTTCTGCCCTCATTTCCTGGGATTAAAGGCTCACTTTCTGGGATTAAAGGCATGTGTCACCATGCCTGGCTGTTTCCAATGTGGCCTTGAACTCACAGAGATCCAGACGGATTTTTGCCTCTGGAATGCTAGGATTAAAGGCGTGAGTGCACCAATTTCTAGCCTCTGTATCTAGTGGCTGTTCTGTTCTCTGACCCCAGATAAGTTTATTAGGGTGCACAATTTTTTGGGGAACACAATACCACCACAACCTTCTGTCTTTTCATCAGCCTGAGTTGTGTAGAGATCTCCACAGGACTCCATGACCAAAAACTCACCCGAATATAACCAGTCTCACCACTGGAAGCCTTGCCTGGCTAAAAAAGATGTTCAGTTCAGACTATATCCTCATTACTAGGAGTCCTCACTAGGGTCACCTTCAGAGATTCCAGGCCATTTCCACTGCACTAGGTTTCCATACTGTTCCCCAGGTGCCCCAATTCCAGTTCTCCCCACATTCTCTCCTCCTCGCTTCCTATCCCTTTCATCCTCAACCACTCTTGGTCTGTGGATTGTAACTTGATTATCATTTACTCAATAGTAATATCCACTTATAAGTTTAGTACATACCCTGTTTGTCTTTCTGGATCTGGGTTACCTCACTCAGGATGATTTTTTTTTCTAGTTCCATCCATATGCCTGTGAAATTCATGATGTCATTTTTTTTTAATTCTGAATGATACTATATTGTGTAAATGTACAGTTTCTTTATCCATTCTTAAGTTAAAGGACATCTACATGGTTTCCAGTTTCTGGCTATTATGAATAAAAGAGAAATGAACATAATTAAGCAAGTGCCTTGTGGTTAGATGTAGTGACCTTTGGGTATATATGCAATAGTGGCATGGATGGGTCTTTAGGTAGACTGATCCCAGTGATCTCAGCAGCTGCCAATTTTATTTCCATAGTGGCTGAACAAGTTTGCATTCCCACTAACAATGAAAGAGTGTTTCATTTGCTCTAATTCCTTGACAGCATGAGCTGTGTTGTTGATCTTAGGCATTCTGACAGGAGTAAGTTGGCAACTCAAAGTAATTTAAATTTGGCATTACCCTGATAACTAAGGATATTGAACATTGAAGTGTTTCTCAACCATATAAATTCCTCTATTGAGAATTCTATATTTAGATCTGTACCCATTTTTAATTTGATTATTTGATATTTTAATATCTAGTTTTATAAGTTCTTTATATATTTGGGATATTAGAACACTATCAAATACGGAGTTTTAAAGTCTTTTTCCCAATAGGATTGCCTCTTTGTCAGAGTGACAGTGTCCTTTGCTTACAGAAGATTTTCAGTTTCATGAGATCCCATTTATTAATTGTGGATCTTAGTGTCTGCACTATTGGTGTTCTATTCAGAAGCTCTTTTGCTGTGGATGTGTTTCTGTATGCTCTGAGTATGTGTTGCTCCTATTGGCTAATAAATAAAGCTTCATTGGCTATGGCAGGGCAGGATGGAGCAAGGCAGGAAAATCCAAGAGAGATAGTAAGAGAACAAAGGTAGTGGGAAAAGACACCAGCCTGCCACCTAAAGAGCAATAAGATGACAGCAGACCAGTAATGCCACGGCCATGTGGCAACACATTGATTAATAGGAATGGGGCTAAGATGCAAGAGCTAGCTAGCTATCAAGAAGCCTGAGCCATAGACCATAGAGTTTGTAATTAATATAAGCTCTGTGTGTTTGCTTGGGACTGAAGTGGCTGCATGACTGGACTGGACACAGGAAAATGTCCATCTATATATAGCCACCGCAAAATGTATTGCTGGAGAGCTTCTCTCCAGGCCCACCAAGCCCAGCAGTCCCACAACCCACATATAAAATAATCACTCAGAAGTGTATATTACTTATAAACTGTATGGCCATGGCAGGCTTCTTGCTAACTGTTCGTCTTATATCGTAAATTAATCCATTTCTATAAATCTATACCTTGCCACGCAGCTCGTGGCTTACCGGCATCTTTACATGTTGCTTCTCCTGGCAGTGGCTGGCAGTGTCTCTCTCTCCATCTTTCTGTTCCCTCAATTCTCCTCTCTCTTTGTCCTGCCTATACTTCCTGCCTGGTCACTGGCCAGTGTTTTATTTATATAGAGCGATATCCACAGCACTTCTCCTTTTCTTCTTTATTCAAAAAGGAAGATTTTAACTTTAACATAGTAAAATTACATATAACAAAAACAATTATCAAACAAGAATTGCAGTTACAATATTAAAGATGTCTTATCTATCTTATATTTGTGATTTTAAGGTTTTATATCTAACTTATATTTTATCATAACTGAGGAAATTGCAACTATCTAGTCTTCAACCACATCAAAGACTTCAGAAGGATATAATATTACCTGAGAAATGGAAGAAGGATGTAAGCAACTTTCAGGAGTCTTGTAGGATAGACAGAGACAGCTGACAGCCTGGACAGTCACCTAAATTTCTCTTGTAAAGTTGGGGCATTTGTCTTTAGCCCACAGGCCTAGAGTCTCTCCGTCATTTTTTTTTAAGTGTCCTGTAGAATGTCTGGCAGTTTTCTCTGTGAAGCAGGAACCTGAAGGACCATCTTGTCAAGCAAAGTTCATTGGTCATCCTTCATGGGTTTTGTATGTCCAGTCGATCAAGCAGTCCAGGCAAGAACAGTTTCTTGCCTGAATGGCTATCTTTGCCAAGGTGAAGATAAACTACATATGGAGTGTCTTCGATGCCCATCCTCCTCTCTGAAGTAAATCCAGTGCTGTCAGGAGCAGATGTGTCTCACTGTCCAGAATATCTAAATTTTAAAACATTTTAAATGCCATATTCTGTAGGTCTTTGAAGTGTTTGAAGACTACCTATCTATCTGAAATATATCTATGTATACTTAGAAGACTTAACTACCATGGCTATAAATATGATTATCATAGATGACTAATTATTAATCTATTTTTAATTATCCATTACAATTTTAAATGAGTTACATAAACATAATACCTCAAACAAGAATAGAAATATATATACAGTATAACAAAATTAAGTTTAAATTTGTATCAATAAACTAAAATCTATAGCAATGTAAAACATTTAAACAAGTTGTTACTCTTTAAAAGTAGGTTTATTAATCTACCCTTTCATCCTATCATATCTAAACTATTCCTTTTTTTCTTTAGAAAGAGATTGTATTTATAATCAACCTGTTTTAAGTAAAAATATTGGCTTTTCTCTGTCCACATCAGAGGGCTCTTCTGATTTGGGACACAAGAATCTTTCAACCATTTTTATTTTAGGAATATGTCTGGATTTAGATAGGGAGTGAGCCCATTCCATCTCCAAAGCAGCTTGGTATATTTGGGAATTTGGGCATAGATTCTCTTACTACTTCCTGCTGGAGGGGGCACTGTATCTTATGGGGACACAAGAAAATTTTAGGATTATGGAGTAGTCCATAATGGTGTATCATCTGAGCCAGTTGCCTGAAACCGTTCTGGATGTTGGATCATCTGGGCCATGGTGTCATTGGAGACCTTTCAGGGGTCTTGGCTGGTCAAACCTGATGTATCTAAATCTGGAACAAATCCATAGCCTCTGGCTTTCTGTGGAAACAAAAGCAGAACCTCTTTTCCAAAGTAACATATCTTTATATCCAAATTTTGAAGTCAAGATACCTTTAAAATTTACATTTTGGCATAACTCAACAGCTTTTTACAATCAAATGTTTTTTCTTCAGTTATGAATATCAAAGACAACATAATCCAGATTCTCTGTGTGATAGTCATCTTTACGTGGCTTATTACCTTTACTGTTTTTTCCTTTTTAAAGACTTTATTTTTAAAAACTATTTGTTTATATAACGGTATATATCTTTTTTTTGTCTCTTTCAAGCCTATGTACATTTTTACATGTATTATAAACTATTCATCTGAACAGTCTTATTGTGAAGCTATTGCTTTAAACTGTAGCATTCTAAGACTGAACCGGAGCTGTGACTGCTGGCTCCGCCCACTTCAGCTTCCCAACATGGCGGTGGTATGTTTTCTCTAGCTCTAGGAGTCATCAAGTCTTAGAAATAGTGGGTCTACGCTTTTATATCAAAGCAGCGTGTAGCCAAGAAACTCTTTTCTTATACTAGTAAAAACTAAATCTACCACACAGTGTAATGCGCCACTGGCAGACGCCTCATTCCTGCCATACTGCCGGTCAAAACACACATGCAGGAACCCGCCACTAGTAGAAACCCGCATTTTGCGGTGTCTAGCTGCTATATGAGACATGAAGCAGGAATCTGGTTTTGGCTCTGTTTAGAATTGGTTATTAAATATTCTCAGGTTTTAAGGTGGAAACTCGAGCCGTTGGGCGCCATTTGTTGCTGGAGAGCTTCTCTCCAGATCCCACCAAGCCTGCAGTCCACAACCCACATATAACAAATAATCACTCAGAAGTGTATATTACTTATAAACTGTATGGCCATGGCAGGCTTCTTGCTAACTGTTCTTATATCTTAAATTATCCCATTTCTATAAATCTATGCCTTGCCATGTGGCTCGTGGCTTACCGGCATCTTTACATGCTGCTTGTCCTGGTGGTGGCTGGCAGTGTCTCTTTCTCCTTCTTCCTGTTTCCCCCAATTCGCTCTCTTCTTGTCCTACCTATACTTCTGCTGGTCACTGGCTAGTGTTTTATTTATATAGAGCTATATCCACAGCAAACATGATGGCAAGAGTTTTCCACCAAAAAACCTGAGAGAACTTACTAAAATGGAGCTAAGCTTCCTAGTTTAGAGCAGCTTCCTAGTTTTGTATGTCTTGTGGGGGCCACAGTACAGAGATGCTGCTGTACAGAGATGCTGCTGTATTCAAGCTTGAGCACAGCATGGTAGATTCCAAGCCTTGGTACACAGAGGCATCTCCAAGCCACACAGCACACTGTGTGGTAGATTTAGCTTTTGCTAGAACAGACAAAAAAAGGTTTCTAGGCTACACACTGCTTAATGAAGGAATAGACACATGGCTTCCCAGATTTGGCAGTGAGCATGGCTCCAGAGCTTGAGGTAAATGTACCTCTGCCATGTTGAAAACTCAAGTGGGGTAGAGCCAGCAGCAGGGCTGCCTCTTTGGTCCTAGCCACACTGAAGTTTAAATCAATGGTCAAAGAATGATTACAGAACACAAACACTTGCAGGCCAGCAGGCAGGACCCCTGTAAGCAGGCTTTACTACCACCATCACCCACCAGACCCTGTAACCCACAACCCACCATCCCCCAAACCCACCCATCCTCTGAGACAGCAACTGCTCCCTGAGACACAGACTCAACCAGTTCCCTGATACAAAGACTCAACCAGCTCCAATTGGACCAAGAAGTGAGTCTTTGTTCTCCTAGCAGATCACCCCAGCCTCTAGGTCTTAGGCCCAGGAACACAAACAGTTACAGGCCAGCATGTGGGACTCCTACAGGAAGCCCAATCACCATCATTCCCCACTGTACCCTGTAACCTACAAGCCCAGTCCACTCCCAAACTCACCATCCTCCAAGACAGGAGCTGCTCCCTGAGACACAGATTCTGCCAGCTCCAATTACACCAAGAATGACTCCCTGAAACATAGACATCATTTGCACCAAATGATGCCAATAGGAAGAGATGGGTAGATGCCAATGCAAGAATACATTCAACAACATAAAAGAGCAATATGGCATAAAGAACCTAGTGGTTCTACATCAGCAAGACTGAACATCACAATGTAGAAGAATCAGAAGAAAATAACCTTGAAAAGGACTTTAAGAAGATGATAGGGCCTCAAAGAGGAAATAAAAAAATTCCCTTAAAGAAATTGAATAAAAGACAAAAAATGGAAGAAATCAATAAATCCCTTAAAGAAGACCAAGAAAAAGGCAATTAAGCAGGTGAAGGAAACATGTACAAGACCTGAAAATTAAATAAAAAATGAAGAAGACACAAAACCAAGGGAATGATGGAAATGGAAAATCTGAGTAAATGAACAAGAACTACAAATGCAAGCATAACCAACAGAATATAAGAGATGGGAGGGAGAATCTCTGGCATGGAGGATACACTAGAGGAAATAGATTTGTCAGTCAAAGAAAATACTAAAGCCAAAGAAGTCATAACACAAAATATCCAGGAAATCTAGGACACATGAAAAAGCCACACGTAAGAATAATAGGGATGGAAGAAGGAGAGAATACCAACTCAAAGGCACAGAAAAATATATTCAAGAAAACCATAGAAAAAACTTTCCAACAAAAAGAAGGAAATCCCTGTGTAGATACAAGAAGGTTACAGAACACAAATAGACTGGACCAAAGAAAGAAGTTCCCTTACTACATAATAATCAAACACTAAACATACAGAATAAAGAAAAAATTAAGAGCTGCAAAGGAAAATGGCCAAGTAACATATAAAGGCAGACCCATCAGAATAACACCTGACTTCTCAATGGAGACTCTGAAAGCCAGAAAGTCCTGGACATGACATTATGCAGACACTATTATACCAGTAAAACTCTCAATCATCATAAATGGAGTAAAGAAAATATTCCATGATAAAACCAGATTTAAACAATATCTATCCACAAATCAGCCTACAGAAAGCACTAGAAGGAAAAATCCAACCTAAGGAAGTTACATGTACCCATGAAAATACAGACAGTAGATAATCACACACCAATAAACTCCAAAGATGGGGAATCCACAACACTATCACCAAAAATAACAGAAATTAACAATCACTGGTCATTAATACCCCTTAATATCAATGGACTCAATTTGCCTATAAAAAGACACAGACTAACAGAATGGATACAAAAACAGAATCTTGTCTTTCTACTGCATACAAGAAACACTCAACTTCAAAGACAGACACTACATCAGAGTGAAGGGCTGGAAAAGTCTTTCCAATCAAATGGACTTAAGAAGCAAGCTGGTGTAGCTATCCTAATAGCTAACAAAAACAAGACTTCAAACTCAAGTTAACCAAAAGAGATCAAGAAGGACATTACACTATTCGTCACAGTAAAAATTCCCCAAGATGAAGTCTCAATTCTGAACATTTTATACCCTAAATACAAGGGCACCTACAAATGTAAAAGAAACATTACTAAAGCTTAAATCACACATAAAACCTACACATGAATAGTGGGATACTTCAAATTCCCACTCTCACCAAAGGACAAGGTCTGCAAGACAGAAGCTTAACAGAGAAATAAGGAAATAAAATGTTTGTAACTCAAATGGACATAATAGACATCTGCAGAATATTCCACCAAATAACAAGAGAATATACCTTCTTTTCAGCACCCCATGGAACCTTCTCTAAAATCAACCACATACTGTTCACAAAGCAAATCTCAACAGATACAAAAAAAAAATTGAAATAACCTATATTTCATCAGACACCATGCCTTAAAGTTAGAATTCAACAACCCAAATTACAGAAAGCCTACAAATCCATGGAACTGGACAGTTCTCACTCTGAATACCACTGGGTCAAGAAAGAAAATAAGAAAAAAATTACAGACTTCCTAGAATTCACGAAAATGAATGTACAACACACCCAAATTTAATGGGACACTTATGAAAAGCAGTACTAAGAGGAAAGTTCATAGTGCTAAATGCTTATATAAAGAAGATGGAGAAATCTCACACTAGTGATTAACAAGCATACTCTGAAAGTTTGAGAAGAATAAGAAGCAAACTAACCCAGGAAGTATTAGATCCCAGGAATAATCAAATTGGGGCTGAAGTCAATAAAAATAGAAACAAAGAGACAGTATGAAGAAATCAATGAAATAAAGATTGGTTCATTGATGAAAATCAACAAGATAGACAAGCCAATATCCAAACTAACTAAAAGGCAGAGAAAGAATATCCAAATTAACAAAATCAGAAACAAAAAGGGAGACATAACAACTGACAATGAGGAAATCCAGAGAATCATCAGGTCATACTTCAAAAACCTGTACTCCACAAAATTGGAAATTAAAAAGAAATGGACAATTTTCTGGATAGGTACCATAATACTAAATTAAATGAAGACCAGATAAACAATTTAAATAGACCTATAATTCCTAAGAAAATAGAAGCAGTCATTCAAGTCTCTCAACCAAAAAATGCACAGGTCCAGATGGTTTCAGTGAAGAATTCTACCAGAATTTCAAAGAAGAGCTAATACAATACTCCTCAAATTGTCCACACAATAGAACAGAAGGAACGCTGTCAAACTCTTCCTATGAGGCTACAGTTACTCTGATACCTAAATCACACAAAGATGCAACAAATAAAGAGACTTGCAGACAATCTCCCTCATTAACCGATGCAAAATACTCAATAAAATATTGGCAAACTGAATCGAAAAACAAATTAAAAAAATCATCCATCATGATCAAGTAGGCTTCATTCAAGAGATGTAGGGATGGTTCAACATACAAAAAATCTTTCAATGTAATCACCATATAAATAAACTGAAAGAAAAAAACCAATGATCATCTCATCACATGCTGAAAAAAGCTTTGACAAAATCCAACGCCACTTCATTAGAAAGGTCTTGGAGAGATCAGGAATACAAGGAACATACGTAAGCATAATAAAGGCAATTTACAGCAAGGTGATAGCCAGCCATCAAATTAAATGGAGAGAACTCAAAGTGATTCCACTAAAATCAGGGGAAAAAAACAGGCTGTCACTCTTCCTATATCTATTCAATATGAAAAGTTCAGCTAGAACAATAAGATACAAAAAGAGATTGAGGGGATAAATTGGAAGAAGAAGTCAAACTTTGCTATTTGCAGATTATGATAGTATACATAAGTGACTCAAAAAAATTCTACCAGGGAGCTCTACAACTGATAAACACCTTTAGTAATGTGTCAGGACACAATATTAACTCAAAAAAAACATATACACAATGATAAATGGGACAAGATGAAAGCAGAGAAACATCACCTTTTATATTAGCCACAAATAACATAAAATACACTGGGGTAACTCTAACTAAGCAAGTGAGAGACCTGTATGACAAGAATGTTAAGTCCTTGAAGAAAGAAATTAAAGAAAATATCAGAAAATGGAAAGATCTCCCATGTTCATGGATAGGTAGAACAAACAGTAAAAATGGTAATCTTACCAAAAGTAATCTACAGATTCAATGCAGTCCCATCAAAATCCAAAACAGTTCTTTACAGACTGGAAGAATAATACTCAATTTCATATAGAAACAAAAAAAAAAAAACTAGGATAGCTAAAGCAATCCTTTACGATAAAGCAACTTCTGGAGGCATCACCATTCCTGACTTCAAGCTCTACTATATAAGCTATAGTAATAAAAACAGCTTGTATTGGCTTAAAACTGGCATGTGGACCAATGAATCAAATTGAAGATCCTGACATTAATCCATGCACATGTGAATACCTGATTTTTGACAAGATGCCAAAACTATACCATGGCAAAAAGAAAGCATCTTCAACAAATGGTGCTGGATAATGGATGTCAACATGTAGAAGATTGCAAATAGATCCATATCTATCACAATGCACAAAACTCAAATCCAAGTAGATCAAAGACCTCAACATAAATCCAACTACACTGAACCTGATAGAGGAAAGTAGTCAGTAGCTAGAAGCATTGGCACAGGAGACCACTTCCTAAATATAACATCAGTAGCGCAGACACTGAGAGAACAATTAATAAATAGGACCTCCTGAAATGAGAACTCTGTAAGCAAAGACATGGTCAATAAGACAAAATGACAGCTACAGAATGGGAAAAGATCTTCACAACCCACATTTGACAAAGGGCTGATCTCCAAAGTATGTAAAGGATCGAGACGCGAGACAGCAAAATAACAAACAATCCAATTAAAAATGGGCTTTAGATCTAAATAGAGAATTCTACAGAAGAATCCAAATGGCTAAAAGTTATTTAAGGAATTGCTCAACATCCTTAGTCTTCAGGTAAAGCAAATCAAAATGACTCTGAGAATGCATCTACACCTGTCAGAATGGTAAGATCAAACACTAATGACAGCTTATGTTGGTGAGGATGTGGAATAAGGAGAATCTCCTCCACTGTTGGTGGGAATGCAAACTTGTACAGCCACTTTGGAAGTCAGTATGGTGTTTTCTCAGAAACTGGGAATCATCTTCCTCAAGACCAGCTATACACTCTTGGGCATATACCCAAGGGATGCTCAAGCATAACACTTTGCTCAATATGTTTGTAGCAGCACTATTCATAATAGCCAGAACCTAGAAGCAACTGATGCCCTCAATCAAAGAATGGATAAAGAAATTGTGGTACATATACACAATGGAGTATTCACTTATAAAAAACAATGATATCATGAATTTGCAGGCAAATGGATGGAATAGAAATACCCGAGTGAGATAACCCAGACTCAGAAAGACAAACATGGTATGTACTCACTCATAAGTGGATACTAGATGTAAGCAAAGGATAATCAGACTACAACCCACAGCTCCAGAGAAGTTAGGAAACAAGGAGGACCTAAGAGGGAAGTAAGGTTCACCTTGGGAAAGGAAACAGAGGAGATCCAAATGAGTAAACTGAGGATGGGGCAGGGTCAGTAGAGGGTAGTGATGGATGATGAAATCATGAGGGAATGGGATGGTCAGCTGGGGTGGGGGTTGGAGTGGGAGAGCAATAAATGAGATATCTTGATAGAGGGAGACATTATGTCGTAAGGGAGGAACTTGGTGGCTAGGGAATTCCCAGGAATCCACAAGGAAGACCCCAGATTTAGACTACTAGCAATAGTGAGTGGTATGCATGCCTGAACTGGGCTACCCTGGTAATCAAATTGGTGAATACCCTAAGAACCTTCATGCAGTAACTGATGGAAGCAGATGCAGAGATCCACAACCAAGTATTCAGGCTGAGCTCCTGCAGTCCAGTTGAAGAGATGGAAGAGGATTATATGAGCAAGGGGGGTCAAGATATTGATGGGAAAATCTACAGAGACAACTGAACAAGCTCAAATGAACTCATGAACTTCATACTAACAGCTATGGAACCGGCATGGGACAGAACTAGACCCTCGGCATACAGGAGACAGTTTTGTAGCTAGGTCTGTTTGAGGGGCCGCTGGCAGTATGATCAGGATCTATCCTGGTGCATGAGCCGACTTTCTGGACCCCATTACCAACATTTGGACGCCTTACTCACCCTGATAAAGTGGGGAGGAGCTTGGTCCTGCCTCAACTGAATATACCAGCTTAGATGTCCCTCCATTAGAGAACTTACCCTGTTAGAGGAGGGGAGGAGGAGAGAAAAGTAGGGGGGAGTGGGAGGAGGGTTGTGAGGTGGTTGGTATGGTAAAATGAATAAAAAATAATTATAGATACACAATAGGACTAATTCAGGTGGATAATCTTCTAAACAGTTTACAATATGTATAGCATGTACATAGTCTTGCAAGAGAGAGGAAAAGGAATATAGGCAGTTATATAAAGAAATAGGTAGCTTTAAAATAAAGTCTTTAAAGAACAATAAGAATAATATGAAAGTTAAGTCACATAAGGATGGAAATTTGCACAAAGAATGTGGATACTGCATAGTATTATATTTTTTGGGGGATTTTTAACTGCAGAGAGACATTTGATTGCACGGACTACTAAGTTAAACCTACATGCATATTTTAAAGGTATCTTGACTTCAAAATTTTGGCCTAATGTTATATTGCTTTGGAAAGAGGTTCTACTTTTGTTTCCACAGAAATTGAGAAGTGGATTCCTTCCAGGTAATATGGTTCCATCAAGGAATACCCCTGAGAGGTCTCCAAATGATCCAACATCCAAACAGCTTCAAGGCAACTGGCTGAGATGATGCAGCTTCACAGACTATTCCAGTCAGGACAGATTAAAGAACCCCCAACCAGCAGGAAGTAGCCTAGAACACTACACTCATATTCCCCCAAAAAAATGGATTAGGGATGTTTATCTTTGTTTAGAAGGTTGGTTCCAAATTGTTATTGGTCATAGTTAATCTCTTCTAAAAGAAGAAAGGTGGATATGATATAGCAATGTATGAAACAGAAATGATAGGATAAAAGGGTAGGTTATTGAATCTACTTTAATCCAAAAAACAAGTTTATCTCAAAATATTTTAAATTGATATGGATTTCAGTTTATTGATACAAATTTAAAGTTAATTTTGTTTTACTATATATATATAAATATATATATATATTTTACTCTTGTTTAAGGTGTTATGTTTATGCAACTCATTTAAAATTATAATGTATAATTAAGAAATACAATTAATAATTAGTTATATATCATAATCAAAACTTATAGTCATGTTAATTAATTTTCTAGGTATACATAGATATATTTCAGTTAGATAGATAATCTTAAATACTTCAAAGACCTACAGAATATGGCATTTAAAATGTTTTAAAACTTAGATTTTTCTGGACATTGAGAAACATCTGCTCCTGGCAGTACATTTTACTTCAAAGAGGAAGATGGCATCAAAGAATCTCCATATGGAATTTATCTTCTTGGCAAAACTGGCCATTTGGGCACGAAAGTGCCCTTGTCCAACTGTTTGACAAGATGCTATATAAACTGGAAATGCAGGACCCATAGAAAGTGATCACTGAACTTTGCAGGTGAGATGGTCCTTCAGAGGATAACACCAGACATTCTGCAGCACACAGGGAGAGGTGATTGATGAACTTTGCCAATAGGCAAGACAATCCTTCAAATTTCTTGCTTCACTAAAAAGTCTGCCAGAGACTCTAGGCCTGTAGGATAAGATGAATTCCACAAAATTACAAAGGTACTTTGGATGACTGTCCAGGTATCTAGATGTTTCTGTCATTTCTAGAATTATGGAAGTTCTTGCCATGCACTTCCTGTTTACTCAGGCAATATTATATCTTCTTGGATCTTTGATGGAGTTGAAGACTAGATAGTTATAATTTCCTTGGTTATGATAAAAGATAAATTATATATAAAATGTTAGACTCACAATAATAGGATAATGATAAAATACTTTCTTTAATTTTGCCAAATACAAATAGATTAGATATTATAACTGTAAGTCTTGCTTGATAACTTTTATTATATGTAATTTTACTATGTTAAAGTTAAAACCTTTTTGATTGGACAGAAAAGGGAAAGTGCTGTGGGATGTCTTACTGTGTGCTGTGAATATGAGTTGCTCCTATTGACTAATAAATAAAGTGCATTAGCCTATAGCAGGGCAGGATGGAGCAAGGTGGGAAAATCCGAAACATAGTGAGAGAAGAAACAGAGTTAGAAGAGATGCCAGCCTGCCACCAAGGAGCAACAAGATGCCAGGAGACGGTCATGCCATGGCCATGTAGCAACATAGAGATTATTAGGCATGGGTTGAGTTAAGTTTTTAGAGCTAGCTATCAAGAAGCCTGAGCCATAGGCCATAGAGTTTGTAATTAATATAAGCTCTTTGTGTTTACTTGGGACTGGGTGGCTGCAGGATCAGACAGGACATGGGAAAACTTCCATCTATACTCTTTCCTGTGACAATGTGTTCAAGGCAATCTACCACATTCTCTTCCATCAGGTTCAGTGTATCTGGTTTTATGTTGAGTCTTAGATCTTCTTGGACTTGAGTTTTGTGCAGGATTATAGATATGGATCTCTTTGATTCTTCTACATTCTGACATTCAGTTATAATAGCACCAATTGTTGAAGATGCTTTCTTTTTTCCATTGTATAATTTGGCTCCTTTTTAAAAGTCAGGTGTCCATAGATGTGTGGATCTATGTCTGGGTCTTCTATTTGATTTCACTGATCTAACCTATCTGTTTATATGCCAATACCATGTAGTTTTTATTACTATAGCTCTATAGTAGAGCTTGAAATCTGGGATGGTGATACCTCTGGAAGTTCTTTTATTGTATAAGATTGTTTTACCTATCCTGGGCTTTTTGTTTTTTTCACGTGAAGTTGAGTATGTTCTTTTCAATGTCTATAAAGAATTGTGTTTGGATTTTAATAGGGATTACACTGAATCTGTTGATTGTTTTTATAAGATAGCCATTTTTACCATGTTAATTCTACTATCCACGAGCATGGGAAATCTTCCATCTTCTAATATCTTCTCCAGTTTCTTTCTTCAAAGACTTGAATTTCTTGTCTTAGAAACCTTTCACTTGCTTGTTAGAGTTACACCAAAATATTTTATATTATTTATAGGTATTGTGAAGGTGTTGTATCCCTGATTTCTTTTTCTGCCCATTTATCATTTGTATATAGGAGGGTTACTGTTATTTTTTTTTAGTTAATATTGTATCCAGTTACTTCACTTAAGGTGTTATCAGTTGTAGGAGTTCCTTGGTAGAATTTTTAAGGTTGCTTTTGTATACCATCATATCTTCTGCAAATAATGATATTTTACTTCTTTCCAATTTGTATCCACTTGGTCTCCTTTAGTTGTCTTATTGCTCTAGCTAGAAACTTCAAGTGCTGTATTGAATACATATAGAGAGAACATACAGCCTTGTCTTGTTCCTGGTTTTAGTGCATTGCTTCAAGTTTCTCTCCATTTAATTGATGTTGGCTAATGGTTTGTAATATATTGCCTTTATTACATTTAGGTATCTTCCTTGTGTCCCTGATTTCTCCAGAACTTTTATCATGAAAGGTTTTGGATTTTGTCAAAGGCTTTTTCAGCATCTAATGAGATGATCATGTTTTTTTTTCTTTCACTTTGTTTATATAGTGGATCAAATTGACAAATTTTCATATGTTGAACTATCCTGCATTTCTGAAATAAAGCCCACTTGATCATGGTGGATGATATTTTTGATGAGTTCATTGATTCGGTTGCAAGTATTCTATTGAGTGTTTTGCATCTTTGTTCATGAGTGAGATTGGTCTGTAATTCTCTTTTTTGTTGAGTCTTTGTGTGGTTTCAGTATCAAGGTGGTGGTGGTCTCATAAATGAATTTGGCAATTTCTTTCTGTTTCTATGTATGGAATAATTTGAGGAGTATTAATGTTAGCTCTTCTTTGAAGGTCTGGTAAAATTCTGTGTTGAAACTGTCTGGCCCTGGCCTTTTTTTTGTTGGGAGACTTTTAATTACTGCTTTGATTTCCTTGTGGCTTATGGGTCTATTTAAATTGTTTATCTGATCTTGACTTACTTTGGTAAGTGTACATATCAAGAAAATTATCCATTTCTTTTAGATTTTTCCATTTTTTTTTTTTTTTTGGAATACAGGTTTTTGAAGTATCACCTAATGATTCTCTGGATTTTTTTAGTGTCTGTTGTTATGTCTCCTTTTTCATTTCTGATTTTATTAATTTGGATATTCTTTCTCAGCCTTTTAGTTTGGATAAAGATTTGTCTATCTTGTTGACTTTCTCAAAGAACCAATTCTTTGTTTCTTGATTCTTTGTACTGCTCTCTTTGTTTCTATTTTATTAATCACTAGTGTGGGATTTCTCCAACTTCTTTATGTGGGCATTTAGTGCTATGAATTTCCCTCTTAGCACTGCTTTCATAGTGTCCCATAAGTTTGGGTATGTGGTGTCTTCATTTTCATTGATCTCTAGGAAGTCTTTAATTTCTTTCTTTTATTTCTTCCTTAACCCATTGGTGATTCAGTTGAGCATTATTCAGTTTCCATGAGATTGTAGGTTTTCTGTAGTTTTTGTTGTTGTTGAAATCTAACTTTAAACCATGGTGGTCTGATAGAACACAGGAGGTTATTCCAATTGTTTTGTATCTGTTGAGATTTGCTTTGTGGCCAAGTATGTGGTCGATTTTAGAGAAAGTTCCATGGGGTGCTGAGAAGAAGGTATATTCTTTCTTGTTAGGATGGAATGTTCTGTAGATATCTATTAGGTCCAAATTTGTCATGACATCAGTTAAGTTCCTTATTTCTCTGTTAATTTTCGATTTGGGAGATCTGTCCAGTGGTGAAGTGGGGTGTTGAGATCTCCCACTATTAATGTGTGGGTTTTATATATGGTTTAAGCTTTAGTAATGTTTCTTTTACATATGTGGGTGCCCTTGTGTTTGGGGCATAAATGTTCAGAATTGAAACTTCATCTTGGTGGATTTTTCCTGTGATGAGTATGTAATGTCCTTCTTGATCTCTTTTGATTGATTTTAGTTTGAAGTCTATTTTGTTGGATATCAGGATGACTACCCCTGCTTGCTTCTTAAGACCATTTGATTGGAAAGTCTTTTCCCAGCCTTTTATTCTTAGGTAGTGTCTGTCTTTGAATTTGAGATGTGTTTCTTGTATGCAGCAGAAAGATGGGTCCTGCTTTCGTATCCATTCTGTAAGTCTATGTCTTTTTATAGGTGAATTAACTCCGTTGATATTAAGGGATATTAATGACCAGTGATTCTTCATCCCTGTTATTTTTGGTGGTAGTGTGTGTGTACTTCCTTCTTTGAGGTTTACTGTTGTGGCTTTATCTATTGCCTGTGTTTTCGAGTGTGTATCTGACTTCCTTCGGTTGGAATTTTCCTTCTAGTACTTTCTGTAGGACTGGGTTTGTGTATAGGTATTGTTTAAATCTGGCTTTGTCTTGGAATGTCTTGTTCCTTCCGTCTATGATGATTGAAAGTTTTGCTGGGTATATTAGTCTGGGCTGACATCCATGGTCTCTTAGTGTCTGCATTACATCTGTCCATATCCTTTTGGCTTTCAAAGTCTCCATTGAGAAATCGGGTGTTATTCTGATGGGTTTACCTTTATAGGTCACTTGGCCTTTTTCCTTGGCTGCTCTTAATATTCTTTCTTTATGCTATACATTTAGTTGTTTAATTATTATGTGTCGAGGTGACTTTTTTTGGGGTCTAGTCTGTTTGGTGTTCTATAGGCTTCTTGTATCTTCATAGGCATTTCCTTCTTTAAGTTGGGAAAGTTTTCTTCTATAATTTTGTTGAATATATTTTCTGTGCCTTTGAGTTGGTATTCTTCACCTTCTTCTATCCTATAATTCGTAGGTTTGGTCTTTTCCTGGTGTCCCAAATTTCTTGGACATTTTGGTTCATGACTTTGTTGGCTTTAGTGTTTCCTTCGACTGATGAAACTATTTCTTCTACTGTATCTTCAATGCCAGAAATCCTCTCTTCCATCTCTTGCATTCTGTTGGTTATACTTGCATCTGAAGTTCCCGATCTTTTACTCAGGTTTTCTATTTCCAGCATTCCCTCTGTTTGTGTCTTCTTTATTTTTTCAATTTCCCTTTTCAGTTCTTGGACTGTTTCCTTTGTTTGTTTCATTGCTTTTTCATGATTTTCTTTCAGTGCTTTATTGTTTTCTTCCAGGACTTTATTGTTTTCTTGGAGGGCTTTATTGTTTTCTTCTAATTTGTTTGCCCTTTCCTCTAGTTGTTTACAGCCTTCTTCCAATTTTCTTGTCTTTTCCTCTACACAAGCCTCTACCTTCTTCATGAAGTTACTCATAAGGCTACTTTCTTCTGCTTCTTCCAATTTTTGGTGTTCAGGTCTAGATGTTGGAGGTGGGCTAGGTTCTGGTGATGCTGTATTGCTCTTTATTTTGTTGTATGTACTTCTGCCTTGACGTCTGCCCATCTCCTTGTGGTTCCTTCTTGGTCTTATCAGTGTACTTGTTTCAGAAAGAGCTGACAGATTCAGGAAGACTCTCTCTCTTATCCAAAAGGGAGTTCTCTTGCCCAACTCTCTGGTCCAGAAGGGAAGTCGGGGGCAGGATGGGAGCTGGGGCCGGTCTCTAAGTCTCAGGAAGTGGCTGGGGTCTCGGGCAGATGGGCATGGGGGCAGGGCGCGGAGATTGCAGGGGCTGCCGGGGGCTTGAAAAAGGGGATCCCTCCCGGTGGGGCTAGAAGGGGACCTGCCGTGGCCAGAACCTGGGGCCGAGTTGGACGGGTCTTCCGGAGTGGCTGGTGCCCAGGGATCTTTGTTTCTATTTTATTGATTTCATCCCTGATTTTGATTATTTCCTGCCTGCTACAACTCTTGGATGTGTCTGCTTCTTTTTATTCTAGCTCTTTCAAGTGTGCTCTTAAGTGACTGATATGAGCATTAATTTCTTTCTGCAGGAACTTGGTTCTATTAATTTTCCTCTTAGCTCCACTTTCATTGTATCCCATAAGTTTGGATATGTTGTGCAGTCATTTTCATTGAATTCTTTGAAGTCTTTAATTTCTCTGTCTCTGTCTCTGTCTGTCTCTCTGTCTGTCTCTCTGTCTCTCTCTGTATCTCTCTCTCTCTCTCTCTCTCTCTCTCTCTCTCTCTCTCTCTCTCTCTGCAAAGAGGCAAAATGTCATTCAACTGCATTTATGAATGTGAATACAACAGTAAATTCTCTTACAAGAAGCACACTGTTTTCAGTAAAGAGGTGACTTCTCTTGAACTGCATTTACCAATGTGACTGGAATTGGGGGTTTGCTCAGGAGAAAAGCACTGTGTTTTGTACTAACAGAGGCAATTTCTCTTTCAACTTTGCTTAGGAAAATGGTAAGAACAGTGGGTTTTCTTAGATCCAATACACTCTACTCACAAGTCACATAAGCAGGTATTCTTTTTCATTCTTTGCCGATGGTAATTCTGTTGAATGGTGTTCAGTTTCCATGAGTTTGTAGCCTTTATATTTCTGTTGTTGTTGACTCCAACTCTAATCCATGGTTGTCTGATAGGATACAGAGAGTTATTTCAATTTTCTTGTATTGTTGAGACTTGCTTTGTGACCAAGTATGTGGTCAACTTTGGAGAAGTTTCCATGAGGTTCTTAGAAGGAGGTATATTCTTTTGTGTTTGGGTAAAATGTTCAGTAGATATCTGTTAGGTCCATTTGAGTTATAATGTCCCCGAGTTTCATTATTTCCCTGTTCAGTTTCTGTCTGGACAACCTGTTCATTGGTGAGTTTGGGGTGTTGAACTCTCCCACTATGAATGTGTAGGGTTCAAGGTATGATTTAAGCTTTAGTAATGTTTCTTTTACAAATGTAAGTGCCCTTGCATTTGGAGCATGAATGTTTAAAACTGAGACATCATCCTGGTAGATTTTTCTTTTAATAAATATGAAATGTCCTTCTCCGTGATTAATTTTGATTTGAAGTCTATTTTGTTAGATATTAAGATAGCCATACCAGCTTGTTTCTTTAGGTCCATTTGATTGGAAAATCTTTTCCCAACATTTTACTCTGAGGTAATGTCTATCTTTGATGCTGAGGTGTGTTTCTTGTATGCAACAGAAGGATAGATCCTGTTTTCCTATCTGTTATGTTATCTTGAATTTTTTATAGGTGAATTGAGTCCATTGATTTTGAGAGATATCCAATGATTATTTGTTCTTTTTTATGGTGGTGGTGGTAGTATGTGTGTGTGTGTGTGTGTGTGTGTGTGTGTGTGTGTGTGTGTTTCCTTTCTTTGGATTTTTCTTGTGAGAGAGTATCCATTGCCTGTGTTTACATGGATGTGGTTAACTTCCTTGGATTGGAGTTTTACTTCTAGTACTTTCTTAGGATGGATATGTAGATAGATATTGCTTAAATTTGACTTTGTCATGAAATATGTTTTATCTATCTATGATGATTGAAAGTTTTACTGGATCTAGTAGTCTGTGCTGGCATCTGTGGTCTCTTAGAGTCTGCAAGACATTGTTCCAGGCCCTTCTGGCTTTTAGAGCCTCCACTGAGAGCTCAGGTGTAATTCTGATAGGTCTGCCTTTCTATATTACTTGACCTTTTCCCCTGGCAGCTTTTAATATTTTTTTTGTTCTGTGTATTTAGTGTTTTGATTATTATATGTCATTGGTATTTTCTTTTCTAATGCATCTATTTGGTGTTCTATATGCTTCTTGTACTTTACAAGCATGTCCTTCTTTCGGTTAGGGAAATTTTCTTCTATGATTTTGTTCAATATATTTTCTGGGTTTTTGAGTTGTGATTGTTCTCCTTCTATTCCTATTATTCTTAAGTTTGATCTTTTTTAGTGTCCCAGATTTACTTGTGTTTTGTGTTAGGAGGTTTTTTTTTTTTTAAATCTAACATTTTCTTTGGACAATGAATCCATTCTTCTATTGTATCTTCAATGCCTGAGATTCTCTCTTCCAACTCTTGAATCCTGTTGGTGATGCTTGTATCTGTAGTTCCTGTTCACTTACCCAGATTTTCCATTTCCTGAATTCCCTCAATTTGTTTTCTTTATTGCTTCTATTTCTATTTTCAGATCTTGAACAATTTTTGTTTTCTTCAATTGTTTGCTTGTTTTCTTTGGCTTTCTTTAATGAAGTTATTCATTTCCTCCAATTATTTGTTTGCGTTTTCCTGGATCTCTTTGAGGAATTTATTCATCTCCTTGTTAAGGACATGTATCAATTTCATATAGTTATTTATAAAGTTTTTTTTCTTGTGCTTAAGCTATGTTGGAATATTTAGAACGTGCTGTGGTAGGGTAGCTGGGCTCTGGCGGTGACTATTGCCATGACTGTTATTCATTGTGTTTTTAATGCTGGCATCTAGGCATCTGGGTTTTGGGTGGTTATAGGTCTAGGTGCTGCTTTCTGGGTTTGTGGTTGTTGGATGGGTGTTTTTTCCTTTGGTTTATACTTCCTCTTTGGATTTTCAGAGAGTACATTTGCTGAGTGTTGCTTGCTTTCTTGACCTGTTTGCTGATGTGTTTACTAGGGCATGCTTGCTGGGGAGTGGGAGGGAGGAATGGAAGAGAGGAATGGGAGGGAAGTCATGAGCATATGACCTGAAGAATCTACAGAAGTGCACAGTAGAGAAGGAAAGCTGCAGCTGGTGTTCTTTTGCAGAACTAGAGGTGACCCTGAGAATTGGGTCTGTGGTAAGAGAGAGTAGGGATGGTCTGTAGGTAGCCTGCTTGGTCTTTTGGCAGATATTGCCTGTGGTTGAGCAGGGGTGCCCATCCAGGTTAGGGGCTGGGACAGAGTGCTGAGATGGGTAGGCAAGGGAGGTCTGGGGGTGGGGTGATCTGTGGGATTCACAGGAGACGTGCCACATTACATTGTTTTTTGGTCAGAAGTGATACATGAAATTTATTTAACTTTTTGAATTTGGTAAAAATCTTTTGTGTCCCAGAATGTGGTTTATTTTAGGAAAGTTTCCATGGGCTGCTGAGTAGAATACATATTCTTTGGTGTGTGGGCACTACTCTACCCAGAAAAACTATCTGCCACAATTGATTCAGAAAGAAAGACTTTCCATGATGCAAATAGGCAAGAAGAATCCATATCCAGATGACCAATCATAAACAGAATATGGGAAGAAGTAGCTTGGGATAGAGAGAAATATGCATAGCAAATACTGTAAAAAGAAAACTAAAGTCATAATTCCTATTACACAAAGAACCAAAAGAGCAAAACAACATACCAAAATGACTGCAGTCAACACATACTGTTCAATGAGATCTTTAATATTAATGGCAACAGCTTTACAATAAAAAGAGACACTGCCTAGCTGAATGGAAGCCTATTTCATCATCTTTTAGGGTAGCAATTCCTGCCAATGTCCCATATGCCTAGAATTCTTTTTTCCATCCTTATACTTTAAGAAGGTGCCTATTGTTAAAGCTAAAATGAGATTCTTAATAGAAAGAACAGAAAGATGTGTTTTATTTCCTACTCCATTCAGTAACTGTGGCTTTAGTTTACTTTTGCTTTTTCTGCATCAGTTGTGACAGGTTGTTTTGTTGGGTACAGTACTGTAAGTTGGCAGTTGTATGAAGAATGTGTTGGGTGAAATGTTCTACAGAACTTTCTTAATGTCCATTTGTCTTATGGTATCAATTAACTCCAATGTTTCTCTGTTTTATTTTTGTCCAACTGGTATGTTTATTGGTGTGATCAGCTATTGGACTCACACATTCTTACTGTGTTGGTCTGTCTTTGATGGTGAAGTGTCTTTCTTAGAGGCAGCAAAAATAGATGGATCCTCTTTCCTAATCCAATTTTATAGTCTGTGGCTCTTTATTGGGTAACTGAGACTGCTAGTACCAAGAGTTATTATTGGTTATGTGTATTAATTCCTGTTGTTTCATTTTTCTGTAGTGGTTTTTTTTTTTTGGAGACTTCTTTGATTAACATTCCTGGATTTGTTTATTTCTTTGTGTCTTCTTGGGTGTCCACTATATTCAGATTGAAGTATCACTTCCAATATCTCCTGTGGACTTGCTTAGTTGTAAACAAACATTCGTGCAGGCAAAAAACCAAATTCATATAAAATAAAATAATTTTTAAAAAAGATAAAACTAAAGATAAAATGAAGTGGTCACTGTAGATTGCAATGAAATACAGGAATCAGGAAATATTTTGAAATTTAGATTGCAAAAATCTGGAAAGTCTTGAAGGGCATACATTCTCAGACACATGTTAAATCAAGAAGATATAAACAAACATATGAAAGCCTTGAAACAGAAATAAAAAATATCCTAGCAAAGAAAAGCCAAATATCAGATTATTTGGTGATTAAATTCTAGAAAAGTCTTTAAAAAGGAGATAACTCCAGTGCTCATCACACTCTTCAATAAAATAGATGGGACACTATCATATTCATCCTACAAAGCCAATATTACTTTGATACTAAAATCATGTAAAGTCATGGGATAGAATACTATAGACCAATTTCCCTGATAAACATGAGCTCAAAATTTCTCAGTAAAACTCTTACAAACCAATTTAACATCTTCATTATTATTTGTGTGTGTATGTGTGTGCACATATATGTGTACATAATGTGCATGTGAGTGATGTGGAATATTATGTAGATCAGAAGACAGCTTTGTGGAGTCAGTTGTTTCCTTCCATATTTATGTGAGTTCTAACGATTGAACCCAGGTTACCAGGCTTATGTATCAAGCCCCTTTACACAGCAAAATATTTGGTAGCACCTTGCATACCAAGTTTAAGAACACATTAAGAAGATCAAGGGACGTGTTTCACAAGTCTGCCTACCTGAGTTCAATACAAGGAACCCATGTAAAGGTAGAAGGAAAGAGCCAATGGCAAAAAAAATGTCCTCTGACCTACAGACATGCCATAGCATGCATGCAATCATAGTCACACACACACAGAAGACCATTTTGGTTTCATTGGAGGAATGCAAGTGTGATTCAGTATATGAATAGATATAAAGACACAAATCACATAATCATTTCAATCAGTATGGAAAGTTCAACATTTCTTCATGAAATTACCTGAAGAAACTCAGAATAAAGAGAACATACATCTACATAATAAAGGCATAATAAATATGTCAAACCTATGGCCAGCATTGTACTAAGAGTAGGGAAAAACTGAGCATTTCCTGTGAAATTTCAAATGATACAGAGGTACATAATCACTTCATTTTCATTCAATATAGTTCTCAATAAGACAAAATAAATGAAATAAAATGAAGCACCAATACAAGAAAGGATTAAGTCAAATCCCTATGTGCAGATGAAATGGCCTTCTACTTAAAAGATCCCAAAAAATTCACTATCAACCTTTTATCCAAGATACAGTTTTTAAAACTTTTTGTATGTTTTATTTTATGTATATGAGTTTTTGCTTGCATGTATATATGAGCAACAGACATGTCCCTGGTTCCCACAGAGACCAGAAGGGGGCACCGGAACCCAAGAACTGGACTTGAGAATAATTATGAGCAGCAATGAGAATACTCTGAAGAGAATCTGGGTCATATGCAAGAATAGCATGCTCTTAACTACTGAGCAATCTCTCAAGCCCCAAAACACACACTTTTAGAAAAGTAGCAGGGTACAAAATCAAGAAACAAAAATTAGTAGCTTTTCTGTATACCAATAATGAAGTCACTTAAAAATAACAACAGCTGCAGTGGCCAATATGGTATGCTTTGTTTTATTCCATTTAATGATTTTTAAGTTGGATCTTTATTTTTTACATTGGAGTTACAGGCAGTTGTGAGTTGTTTGATATGGGTATTAGCAAACAAACTTGTGATCTCTTGATAAGCAGTGTGTGCTCTTAAATGTTGAGCCATTTCACCAGCCCCTATTGCCAATTTTTAATTGTGTTTTAGGAGAATCCTTTTCTAGCTGTGTTTTTTATTATTGGGGGAGGTTTGTTTTTGTTTTGTGTTATTTTGCTGTTTTTGGGGGGTTCCTTATATATTCTCCATTAATCTTTTGTCCAATGTTAAAAACATTGCAAATTATACATCTGGCCACGTGAAATATCCAGAATACTTTATTTTTAATGTTGGTCTCTTTCCATAAAAACATGAGCTCCTTGAGAGTAGAGATTTTTGCAATAGGCATTGATATATCTCAAGCATCTAAATCCCTACATCTTTCTGCTTTCAATGATCATTTTAAGTCAATTAGCTTTAATTAGACAAAGAATATGTTGTGGGTTATCTTGTAGTCTTATTTAAAACCAAAATTTTAGAATTCTGTATTCACTTGGATTATGCATACCCTTTCTATCATCAAGATTTGAGTTTTATATAATTTTGGAATCTGAATGAAATTTTCTAAAAATATAATCTTTTTAAATCTATTATTAGACCTTGAACTCTGCAGGTCAGGAACTTAGGAAGGAAAGATGGGTGTAAATAGAGAGAAGACAAGTACAAAATGGAACCCACATCAGTTATTACTGATCCATTGTGGTTAGGCAGGTGTCCTGAAGAATAAACTTTGTCCTGAGACTAAATACACAGCCACATCAGGGCATATTAAATTTCATTCCCACAAACTATATAAAAGTTCTTTTTTCCCCTGTTTTCTTAAGAACATTTGTTGTTTTGTGTTTTCTTGATGGTAGCCATCATGACTGGAATGAAATGGAATCTCAATGTAGTTTTGATTTTTCCCATGGTTATTAAAGAGATGAATATTTCATCTATATACAAAACATTTATATTCTTAATATTTACTAAATATTTATATTTCTTCATTTGAAAATTATCTATTCAACTTAGTTATATTTACTGAATTAAAATTAATTTGTGATTAATAATTTGATTCTTTGTATTTTTTCTATTAATTTTCTGCCAGATGAATAATTGGCAATTTTCTTCTTTATGGATATCATCTCATCACTCTATTAATTGTTTTCTTTTCTGTACTTAAGGGTTTTACTCTGATATGATCCCAGTAGTCAATTATTGCCATTATTTTATGAGCTATTAGAATCATATTCAGGAAGCCATTGCCAAAGCATAGATCTTGAAGTATTTCTCCTATTATTTTCTCTACTACTTTCAAAGTGTCAAGTCTTACATTAGAATCTTTGATCCATTTCCAGTTTCTTTCTGTGCCATAGAGAGATAGAGATCTTGTTTCAGTTCTCTACATATTGATATCCAGTTTTTCCAGTACCACTTGTCAGAGACTGTCTTTCTTCCAATGTATGCTTTGGTCAAATGTGTTGAAATTCAGATAGATATAGTTGAATATGTTTGCTTATGGGTACTCAATTCTATTTCATCAGTCTATATGTCTGTTTTGTGAAACTCCTATTCTGTTTTTGTCATTATGACTCTAGAGATAATTTTAGGTTGGCTATTGTGATGCTTCTGGCATTATACTTCTTATCTAAATTTTTGCTTGGGTGCTCTGGGGACTTTTGTGCTTTCGTGTGAATTTTATGTTTTTTTCTAATCCTATGGAAAAAATCACTGAAATTTTGCTAAAATTTGCCTTGAATCTGCACATTTCTATTGGTGATATGGCTACTTTTGCAATATTAATTCTGCCAATCCATGAACATGGAATATCTTTCTACCTCCAAATGTCTTCTTCAGATTTTTTCTTTCATGTTTTAAAAGTCCATTACGTATATCTACTGCATTCTTAGTTATTTCTTGGAGGGTTTTTTGTAGGCATGGATATT
>NW_023505347.1:0-5000 GCF_004664715.2 Peromyscus leucopus | reverse complement strand
GAGACATTATCAGAACATTGATTCTAGTTTCTGATTTACCTCTCTCTGCCTCAAGAGCAAACAGGTCTACACATGTGTGCATGTGCATGCACACGCACAATCATGCATGGAAACTGTTCCTGCCTCCTTGGGGCTTCCTAAGCCCTCTCCTGTTTTATGGATAGTATGTGTTCCTTTCCTGCAGCTGGACTCTAGAAGGCATATTAACTACCCTCTAACTTTGTTCTAACATTGTTGAATCAGTGTTTTAGCATCAGCCTAGTGAAACAGCTGCTCAAAAAGCCAGGCAATCCAAGCATGAGCTTGGGTCCTGGTCCCATACATCAGATCAAGTCTAACTCAAGAAAGAGGTGATGATGGTGAAGCTGGAGAGGACATCTGTACAGAGGAAGAGGGAGCCTAATCATAGCTATAAGTCAGTTTTATCTCCAAATTTAGAATTTTAATCCCTGCATGACATTTATACAAAAAAAAGCTTTCACAATTTCATTTGTTCTTTACCTTAAAAAAAAAACCTTAAACACCAATTTTGACTGCTTACATCACTTGTCCTGTCTCTGATATTTCCTATCATTTTCTATCTGTCTGAGAATTGCTTGATAACACTTATTTTTAAATTATTATTATTATTATTATTATTATTATTATTATTATTGATCTTGGCTCTAGTTTAAATGTTGATCTGCAAGAGAAGGTTGATCACATGACTTAAGCGATAACTGAGATGGTAACACATAAGAATGGAAGCATTGTTTTATCTTTTTTTTTTTTGAGACAGGGTTTCTATGTATAGTTTGGGTACCTGTCCTGGATCTTGTTCTGTAGCCCAGGCTGGGCTCGAACTCATAGAGATCTGCCTGCCTCTGCCTCCTGAGTGCTGGGATTAAAGGCATGCACCACCACCACCTGGCTTAAGAATGGAAGCATTGTTATAGCAATCTCTGTCCTTACTATACTAGGAAAATTGTATCTCTTCTACTCCAATTTTATTAGGCAAAGTCTAAGCCTGACAGTACTCCTCAGGCTGGTTATTTGACAGGGAACTGCTGAAAATCTCTTCCATTTCTAGTAGTCAAGGACTTCAGCCAAGGTCCTTACCTGAATTGTGTCACTCCTACTATGAAGGCTGCTTTGTGCATGAATTAAAGAAGAATTCTACATCATTGGGGAGGCTTGCTATGTTCAGAAGAACCTACTGATTATTTTTTCATCAGTTAATTACTATGTGTCAGATCTTGAAGCATGTTCTTATATAAGGATTTAGACAGAAAGTTGATAACTAATTTCAAGCAGACATCGAGGAAAAGTATTATGCTGTGGGACATGACAGTGAAAAGGGCGTTATTGGCAGTTTAAAATGGACACTACAGATAACAGTCATGTCTTCTTCTACATATCCTTGGGGTCCCAGTGAGAAACAAACTAACATTGGTGTATAAATCTTGGCTGATAAGTGATGCTATGATGGTTAGCTTTAATTATCAACTTGACAACCTAGAATAAACTGGCAATGCCTCGATAATCTTGCAGAAGAATCTGAAAATGTAACAGCCATCCATGTGGTACTAGTGGTCATGGAGAGGAACTGAGTATTGGAACTCTGTGGCAGGGTCAGATCATCTGCAGAGAGGCCTCTAGTGAATGTGATGGCTCTGTTATAATGGAGACCCCAGGACATTGAAAATGCTATGCCATAGGACATTCACAAAGGAGACCGATGTGGAACTGGCCTACTCCAACAAAGAATCTCTATGTGCTACAAGCAACATAATTGGAGGGGTAGGCCTACCAAAGTTGTTTGGAGCCCAGAATACAAGACTCATCAGCTAGACATTGGAGCTACAAGATTTGGTCTATATACTGCTGATTTTTTAAAAATTATTTCTTTTGTTTTTTGAAATTATAATTACATCATTTCCCCCTTTTATTTCCTTCCTCCAAACTTTCCCATGTACTTCTTCTTGCTCTTTTTCAAATTCCTATCCTTTTTTTTCATTAATTATTGATATATTCCTAAATACAACCTGCTTCTGGTTTTTGTTGTTGTTGTTGTTTTGCATGGTTGTTATTATGTCCTGTTTCTTCTATTTCAGAATAACAATCCTTACAGATGTAACTTCTTTTTATTTTACAGGTGCTCACAGTTAAAAGACCTTGGACTTTGAAGTCTTAGAAATTTTGTAAGGCTTTAGGGAATTTCTGGAATTGGACTGTGTTTTATATTCGATATTCACATGAGACATATAGTACAAAGGATAGAAAGTTATGGCTCAAAGTGATATATATATATATATATATATATATATATATATATATATATATATAATTGACAAGCAATGGACTGTGTTGGTTAGTTTTTATTGTAAACTTGACACAACCTAGAATCAACTGGGAAAAGAACTTTAATTGAGGTTATTATCTATGTCAGGTTGGCCTGTGGGGATGTCTGTCAGGGGTTGTGTTTGTCTTGGCTGTATGGGAGGGTCCAACTTACTGTGGGTGTACTATTCCATAGACTGTCATCTGGCTTATAAAAGAATAAAGAAAAACAGTAAGCAAGTAAGAAAAAGTCTTGTGTTTATTCCCT
Source organism: Peromyscus leucopus (assembly GCF_004664715.2). Taxonomy (NCBI): domain Eukaryota; kingdom Metazoa; phylum Chordata; class Mammalia; order Rodentia; family Cricetidae; genus Peromyscus; species Peromyscus leucopus. The sequence goes on along the minus strand of NW_023505347.1, from coordinate 2,413 downwards.
CTTTGCTCTTTTTTTTTCCAAGACAGAGTTTCTTTGTATAGCCCTGGCTGTCCTGGAACTCAGTCTGTAAACCAGGCAGGCCTGAAACTCAGGGATCCCTGTGCCACTGCCTCTCGAGTGCTGGGACTAAAGGCGACTGCCACCACCACCTTCCTGTCCTCTCTGCTCTTTAATTGTATATGTCATCCAAAAGTAACCTAACATGAAATGTGTCACCCTAGACTTGAGACACCATCTCCCCCAGCTCAGACTATCACAGCTGCTGCAAGGACTCACCGACATAAGCAGGCACTTGTTTTCCTTGATTGAGCCCATGCAGCCCAAGAAGGCAACTACCATGATAATGGAGCCCACGATGACGAGGACATTTCCCAGTGTCAGGAAGGGCAGGTTACGGAAGAGCACTCCATAGGTGTTTTGGACCAAGAGGTAGATACCAAAGCCCAAAATGCAACAGCCACAGACCTAAAAGGAAGAATTCCATAGCATTCTAAGGTGAACATAGTTCTTAAGTATCTCCTAATTTATATGCTCACATCCTGGATATCAGAATCATGTTTTTGTTGACTCACTCGAGACTCACCTCTTTACTCAGTTTTCACACTATCACATAGAAAGGAAATACCAGCTTCTGCATATGGAAGTCACACTTATATCTCTTATTACACATATACAGATACCAAGGAAATGTCATCCTTATGAAGGACCTAATACCTTCACTATATATAAGTCTAACTTTATACTTCAGATGTTCTATCTCTTGTCTGCTCAGTTGTCATGGACTTTTCTTAGGAGAGTACGACCACATAGAGACAATGCTCTGTTTGAGGAAGTTTGTCTTGATAGGCAGACTACTAGAGAAGTCAAATTTATAGGAATATTCTCATAAACATATGAATACTGATTCATCTTATATATGAAATGCAGCTGCTGAATTTAATATAGTGAAAGCTCATTGGACATCCCTTTTTTCATGTTAAATTACCAAACATGGACATACGTGTCTGCAACTCTGTTTTTATTAATCCATATTATACAAAATAATTTATTGTTATATTTCTACATATCAAGCATACAGTATAGTTTGATAATATTCACTGCTCTATTAATATTTATTATATGTTTTTTCTTCTGCATTTTCCTCCTTCCAACTAGTCCCTTTTTAGTTAAATGTATTTCTTTTTTTTCTTAGCTTCAGCATATGAAGGAGAAGATGCAATCCTTTTCTATGTGGTACTGACTTACTTCACTCAAAGTAACCTCAAATTCCATCTACTTCATCCTTCTCTATGGTTAAATCAAGCTCTATTGTGTAGATACACCACATATCCTTTATCCTCTGTTGATGGATGTCTAGTCTGCATCAACAATTTAGCTATTGTGAATGATCCTACGAAAAGCACAGATGTTCAAGTATCTTTATAGAAAGGTGATTATGATTCTTTTGGAGACAAAATGAGGAGTAACATGACTAGATTATATGGAAGTCCAAAACTCGAAGAAAAAGAGAACAAAAAAATCCAGTCAACAAATGAACAATGGAAATAAGCAGATGGTTTTTTTTTTAAAAAATGAAGTGCCAATAAATAAATATATTTAAAAGGTGTTCAATATCATTAGCTATCAAATCTTATGTGGAGATTCCATTTCATCCCATCAGAATGGCTGTCATAAAGAAAACTATCAACAAAAAATGCTGACCAGGATGACAGAAAAAAGAAGGCCTTTCACACTATTGGTGAGAGCACAAATTAGCCTAGATACTACAGAAATCATCACGGAGGTTCATTTTAAAAATTTTAAAAAAATAGAACTTTCATATGATTTCTCTGTCAATATTCTTCCATGGGGTCAGGGTTGAGGAGAGTGTAGATTTAACACCCAAATTGTAGTCCATTTTTCACTTATAAATGCCAGCAATTCGCAATGCTACCCGAGAGCCCCCTGAGAGAATTAGCACCTCCATTATTAACTGCACTGATACTTTTTAATTTTGTAGGCTTATAGTATGACAAAATGGAAGGAAGTGAGGAAATTATTACCTCTTTGTACCTATATGAAATGTTCTGAACAGTACCAAGGTGTGCACAGTTCACATTCTATACTCTATTCTTTGGCTGAGAAGAAAGGACAGGTTAGCTGGAATGAAGGGGTGTTATTTGAGATATGTTCAAAGGAGATACTTACCCAAAAGAGCAAGTTAAAGATAAATAGGACATATTTCAGCAATTTCAGGCTGCTCATGCCCATGCTGGGATAGTATGACCTAAAAAGCACAAGGAATAAGAAAGGAGTTCTTAAAAGGATTTGGCAATATAAGGTAGCACAACAGACTCCAAAATGCAAGTGTTTAGGGTTCAAGGATTATTACCAGTATCTTGTGTTTGAACTATTTATGTCTCTGGAAAATTTC
>NW_023505346.1:0-2000 GCF_004664715.2 Peromyscus leucopus | reverse complement strand
AAGCTAAGAAAACAACAGAGTTTTTCCTTTCTAGCCTTGCCTCTTGTTAACAAACAAAGCTGATATCCTTTCAGTGGTAGTAAGGTAACTGTGGTAGCCTGGACTTCAGATCACTTCCTGTGGCCATAAAGGTAAGAGAACATTGTGTTTAAAAGAGAAATAATCTTAACTGGCCCACACAGGAAACCACATTTCAGTTCAGCATCTGCTCCTAGTCAGCCAGTTTCAAAACAGTGAAGATTCCGTTTTAAGATTGAGAAAGCAAAACTTTGCTCACCCGGCAGATACGATTCTTTTTTGGCTCAGTCTTCTCTGTACGATTGCCCAGAAGAGTCCCTTAAGGACAGAACGATTACTGGACAAATCCTCCCTCCTCCCTCGTTTCCCCTCCTTATCCACAGTTCCTGCCAAAGCAGTGCCAGACTTCACGGGGTGTCTAACCCCTGATTGTTAACTTAGTTCTCTAAAAGCTGGTCATTATTTCTAATTATAAAGTTTAGTTGCCTCTGAGGGACACATTGGTAAACTGCAGCTATTTCCCCATCCTGTCCCTTGATTTTTTGGTGAGTAAATATGGTCTCAAGGGACTTTCTTCTCTCCTTTAGATCATAATCAAATGAGCTTCTCACAGTTCTTTGATCAAGAAAGACCTGATACAGACATTTTGTATTGACTCAGAAAGTTAGGACAAAAGCTTGAGTATCACTCTGCTGAATACTTGCAGCCTAAAATTAGTTTTGGTCCATGAGTTGGAAACTACTGCTGTATCAAATTGTGTGTTTCCTCTCAGCAGAGCACTTTATATGAGATTTGTCAGTGTTCATGCTTCATATATTAAGGATCAGTTAATGTGGAGAAAGAAGCCCTTCAGATCACAACGTTTGCGTTGCTCTTTGAAAGCCCCCCAAACTAAGCATCCTTAGGGAGTATCTAGGAATAAAATCATAAAGTACAGTTACAGGGCACCTACTGTGTTGAGATTTCTTTTTTTTAACCCATCTTATACCAAAGCATGATGATTAGAGCACTAACTTCCCTTATAAAATGTTTTCAGATGAAGACAATAATACATCTCCTGGCTACTGCTCTAGATCACTCTGGCTATTACTTCTCTCTCTAAACTCAAGTTTTGATTTTAAAGAACAAACAATATAGAATATCTCCCCCATTTCACCTCATCTCACATAGAAAACTTTAGCCATCAGAAACCACCATACACAGTAAGCAATTCAGTGCTGTAGTGATGTATGCTCATGGGTGCTCAGGCCCGGAGAGATATCAGATAACAAAGTAAATCAAAGTATGTCTAGCCTGATTGCCCGAGGAAACTGCTCATCCAAATATTTGTGAAATAAGAAATTTTAAAGTTACTAGAGAGATGTATGGATACTCTTAAAATGCCGTGCCCCGCCTTAGCTGGTTCAGAGATGTTAAAAGTCATAAGTCTTACCTTTTGTAGGCAATGTCCCTCAATACTTCAGGTGGAATTCGCTGATTATCTTTAAGGTGGCCAACACAGGCTGCTAACACAGAAGTCTGGGTCTATTTGTGTAAAAGGAGAAGTAAAGAGAGAGAAAAAAATGATCACGCTGTGACAACAGGAAACTCAAGCAAGAAGAGTGAGGAAGTGAGAATGCATGTTCTCTCTTAGGCTCAGATATTCAACTGTTCCCCAGTGGTTTTTTAGAAGCTTCCACCCACAGGCCACTCTACGCTGGTTTCTGGGAACCAAAGAACCTGACACACCAATCAGAGTAGTGGTGAACTCTACAGTGATTTGGAGGATGGTTCCTGTCTAGAGAACAGTGCTTCTCAACTGAAATGGCACCTAGGAACTAACTGTGGATCTTTTCCTGTGTACCTGGCCCTGCCACCTGATCACAGGCTATATTACTAAACCATAATGACAAAGATAGCATGGTACTAGAACCAAAACATACTTGTAGACCAATAGAACCTAATAGAGGATACAGAAATAAACTTGTACAGGTTTTGGACAA
>NW_023505345.1:0-35000 GCF_004664715.2 Peromyscus leucopus | reverse complement strand
CAAGGGCCAGACTAGCTCCCAAGGACAAGTGACTTATACTATAACATGGTGACCAAAATCTGTGCCATGTAAGTGGAACAGCATAATCAGATATCTATATCACCCCCTCTAAGGTTCAGGAAAATCGTGGAAGAGGAGGAACAAAAAAACATAGGACCTGGAGAAAGGTGTGGAATGTTGTTTAGTCATTGGTCCGAATTGAAACATTACTTCTTAGAGAGAAAGGGAGGATCCTAAGACTCAGAAAGTGAATTTAAAAAAGCTCAGGACACTTCCAAAGCTTATAGGATTTGTAAGTCCCCTTCTTAAACTATAAAAACATAAAATAATTACTAGAGAGGACACTCTCCCAGCAGCCAGGCTGCCCACAGGTCGTGCTCGGACCACAAGGATACAGCTTTTGTTGAGTCATCACCTACACTGGGGTAGGCCTTCTAGTGATATAGCTGCCTTTGATTCACTCATGCTCCTAAGTCACCCCAGTAAGCTTACTGGATCACTATATTAGACTCAAGTAGAATATTTATATCGGTCTATCATTGCTGGCCTATTTTGAAGGAATAGATGCTTGTTCATATCTCCTGTGAAGTGCTCTAATAATGATGCACTATTAAAACTACACTAAAGATGCCAGTTAATATATGCTGTATGTTAAAATACTATAAAAACAAAAGGTCCACCTCAAAGGTCCATCTCCTAAGGTAGGTTGGATAGTCATAAGTCACAAGAATAAAATGTTCAGGAAAAGTAAACTCAAAGAATTAATCTACACTGGCTCTATATCATTCCACCTATCTTACAATGAGAAGTTTATGTTAAATAAGCTCAGAGGATTAGAACAATGCAAAGAACCCTGCATCTTTATGCCATCTTTAATCCAGTATGTCACTCTTGAGTTTATTTCTGGACTTGCCATTATGCTAGAAAAAAAAAAAGAAGCACCGAATTTTAAGGACATTTAGATAGTTTCTCTAACTTGCCAATAAATAAGTTCTTAAGAGTGCAGGACTGGTCCAGTGTCATGCAGGCTCCTAGGTCCTCTGCATATCGAGACAGTTGTGTAGCTTGATCTGCTAAAGGGGCCCCTGGCAGTAGGATCAGAATCTATCCCTGGTTCATGAGCAGGCCTTTTGGAGCCTACTACCTATGATGGGGCACCTCACACAGCCTTGATGCAGGTGGAGGGGCTTGGACCTGCCTCTACTAAATGTACCTCCCCATGGAAGGCTTAACCTTCTTGTAGGAGGGAATGGGGGTGGGTTAGGAGGGGGAGGCTGTAGGGTAGGAGGAGGGAAGAGGGGATCTTTGATTGGTATGTAAAATTAATTAAAAAATTTTCTTAATAAAAAAAAGAAAAGAGAATGTAGGAATGATCACTATCATAAAGCACTGCTCTCTCCTACACACATTATGAGCTGGATTGAATATTTTGTATTTATTTCCTGTCTACTGTACAGGACACCTTGTGGGTATGGAGAAGACTTCTGAGACTTCTGACATGTATCTGCCTTTCTTGTTGGCTGAAGAGGGTCTTATGGAAAAGGAATCCCTATTTCTCACTGGCTCTGCCTCTGTGGGTTGCAGAGGCACTGCAGAGTGATGCGGGCTTGGGAATACATTTAAAGGTCAGATGCCGACTCTTATTCCTCGTCTAATTACAGAGAATTGATAAAACAGTGATCAGAAGCATGGACCCTGGAGGCTGGGGAGGGGGATATAGATTCTATCACATATCAATCATAAGACTCAATCAGTGACTTGATCTACTAAACTTCAAATTCCTTATATGAAAAATGAGACAATTGTGTCTATCTTGTGGAGCCTACTGTGTACATTAAATGACTTGATAAACATAAAACAGAGAACAGAGCCCTGTAATGTACTAAGAGCTTAAATTTGAGGCATTACCAAAATAGAAACTCGAAGACATACCCATTGTCTAAATGCACGAGGAAAGTGAGATGACTCAGAGACTATGCTCGAGGATGGAGAGCAGATGGAGTGAGTCAGAGACTGCACTGAGCATCTGTACCATGATGTCACTAATCTCGTGACAGGCCAGTTTGAAGTCATCCTTCCCAATAATGGCTGTCAATAGCCTTGGTGCAGTGGAAGGGGCTTTGACTGCCTAGACTCAGTGTGCTGGGCCTGCTGACTCCCCCATGGGAGACCTCCATCTGGAGAATGTGGGGATGCGGGGTGGCTTGTGAAAGAGGGCTGGGGTTGGGAGGAAGGAGGATGGGGGATCTGTGGATAGTATGTGGAGTGAGTAGAAATTTCTTAATAAAGAAAAATGAAAATAAATAAATAAAATGTCTGTCAATCTCAGATATCTAACCAAAAAAAATCATTTTTGCCCCATTCCATTCTGGTTGCCTAGAAGTTACTAGAAAGCAGCAAGGGATGCATTCCTGGGGAGTTGGATATTCCAATTTCTTCCCCTCCCCTGAGGCCAGCTATAAGACTCATGGTCTAGCAGCCTCATTACTCATAGGTGTGAGTATCAGGAATCACAGGATGTGCAACCATGTGTGCAAGTTTTATGCTCCGGGGGAGGTTCATTTGAAATACAAATAACAACCTTCATCTCTGAGAAGGGAAAGTTCTCACCTGAAACTGTTTCATCATCATTCATGGCTCCCCAGGGGCCCATATTCTTGTAACTTAACAAAAGCTGTCCACAGAGAGAGTTTTTTTTAGCTCTACTGGTGAGCAAGGGAGGAAGTGAATACTAAATCTTAATTACATAATCATTGGGCCATTTCTCATTAAGAGCAGTAAGTCTAAGCCAAATCTATATTCCCCTGATATGTAACGTTCTAAACTTTTAATGATGTCCCTTAAGCTTTCAGGCAATTTAAACAAAGAGAAAAATTATGAAATCTTAAACAGTTGTTCATGGAACTCATGATTAATCATGTAACAACCCCCACACACACATACAACACACCTACTAGCATAGTCCGAGATCATTCATTGTTAAGAGCTCTTAGCTTAACTCTTTTCTCACACCAGGCTGTCCCATGTTGGAAGATGGAGTTATTGGAAAAAGACCAACACCTCTATTCATGCTTCTTTTTACTAACCTTCACCCTCTAATTCACAAGCATGGGGTAAGAAGCCTTCAGAAAATACATGAGCCACACTTGTAAGGAGCTGAAGGGTACTTCCATACAAGAGTTCTTCTTCACAGCTCAGCATGTCACAGTTTTGAGATGCCTTCTCCATGATGTTTTTTATTTCCTCAATGACTCCAAATTGCTTCAGCATCTCTAATAACACCACTATTGCAAATAAACAAATACAGAAATAAATAGGAAGGGTTTCTCAAGATCATATTAATACATCAAGCATAAAATTTGGCCAAATCCACCCTCATACTCCTCCTTTCAATTCTTTCTCTTCCTCTACTACTTTTTCCAACCAACTTTATGTGCTCTTCTTTCTTTTCTTTTCTTTGTTTATTTTTTGCTTTTTACTCACTGAGTCCACTTGGTGTATGTGTGAATCAGTATAGGGACATTCACTGAAGCATGGGTAGGATCTCAGTGGGCTGCATTCCTAAAGAAAACTAGCTCTCCACTAGCCATCAGTTTCAAATAGCTCTTCAACTTACAGTGGGACTTTGTTACCCCCTCCCCAAATCCATGTTGAGGTTTTTGTCAGACAGCTACTGTATTCTTCATCTACACTTCCACCCTCAACCTCATGCTTCTCTAGTTTAAACATTTTCCATCTTTAAAAAGATGTCCACAAAAGCTTTATACCCTTCAAGTTTTCTCACCTCTTACTGGCATTGGATCTATGGCCTGATAATTATTTAGCAATTTTCTGTTTGACCTTCCCATTCTGAAAATGTAATGTCTCTCTAATTTTTAATTTCATAATTTTCCAGTTGAAAAATTATGTGTCACTATTAACTCTGTCTTTTAAGAATCCTCAACTCTTTTGTCTCATAGCCCACCTGTAACATCAGATTAATATGCATTGATCCAACCTCCTAACCCTTCTACTCTTCTTTGGGTTGCTGCAGAACATAACACAAGCATGCATTCTATATTGGTGCCATTTCAAAAATAGGTCAACCAAACGCTGTGCTGTATGGCAGTGCTCTTATGCATCATAAGTCAGTCTTTCCTCATATTTTCAGTGGTTGTTAAAAATCTTTTACTTCTCTCTTTAATCTCCAGACATTACTGCCATCTCCTATCTCTTAGAAGATATACTTTCTTCTACTTCACACAAAATAGTACATTTTTGTGAATTAAAGTGACAATAATCATTCTCATGCCTTAATAAGATAATCTACAAGAATTTCTTTCTTTCATGTATAGGGACTTTAAGTTGTTGGTTTGTTTTTTTTTTCCTGAAAGGGAAAGTGTTTAATTACAGTTTCTAAGAGACACCATGACCATGGCAACTCTTATAAAAAAAACATTTAATTGGGGCTGGCTTACAGTTTGAGGTTTAGTTAATCATCATCATGGCTGGAAGTTTGGCAGCATGCAGGCCGACATGGTGCTGGAAAGGTTGCTGAGAGTTCTACATCTTGATCCGCAGGCAGCAGGAAGAGAATGGGCCACACTAGTCCTGGTTTGAGTTTCTCAGATCTCAAAGCCCACCCTCAGTGACATACTTCTTCCAGCAATGCCACACCCACTCCAACAAAGCTACACCTCCCAAAAGTGTCAGTCCCTATGAGCCTATGGGGCCATTTTCATTCAAACTATCACAGAAAAGAAACAGTGTCTAGGATACAGCTCAACAGAAGAGCAACTGCTGAAGATGAGCAAAGCCCTGTGCTCTATGCCAGTATCATCTCTCCAAATCAAGCAAATATACATTGAAATGGCTTTCAGAAAATGAAAGATAGATATGTGGATAAATAGGTGATAAAGACAATTTTAAACATTATAAATAGAATATAGGTGGAAGGTATACATTATAAGAAATCATTTCAACATTTTTTGTGTTTAAATTTTTCAGTAGAAAAGGTTGGGAACTAATTTTTGTTTTCAGAAACCAAGGATATTTATTTAAATAGTATTACCTAAGGCTGTGAATTACTGAACAACATATAATAGTAGACTTTAAGTTACATGGTCCAGGTCACAGCACCCTTGCTTAAATCTTCTATTACAAAGGCCTCATTGGTTGTAGATGTAATGGAAGGCCATCTTCATTAGTTAGGTAGCTATCCAGCAGACACAACAGCAAAAGTGTTACAATTTAGAAGATTAACACTAATCCATATACTGGACAAGCTAGCTGGTTCAATATCACTTTAAGGTTTTTGATCTCTAACTTTATCTTAGTATTTTTTTTCTTAAGTGGGTTTTTGTTTAAAATTCCACCTTGTTTTCACTAGTCAGCAGTTCTTTCTTCTCTTAATATTTTAAGATTCATGACTTTTTAATATGTGGAAGCAGTTGCTTCTATTTGCTGCCAAGCACTCTAGATGTTGGGTATTCAAATCATCCTGGTCCAGACATATCTAAATTGATAGGCATTTGGGTTGTTTGGGGTATTATAAATAAAGCTTCTATAAATATGCAGCATGAGTCTTAAAAGATCTTATTAATAAAAACAAACCCAGAGCCAGGTATTGGGGTGAACCCTGAAAGATCAGAGAGACAGAACAGCCAACCTCACCTCACCAATTTCTCAGCTGACCTTATTTCCTCAAACCGGAAGCCTCTGAGTCCTCATCCCAATGGATCTCAGCTGAACGGCTGCTAAAAGCCTAAAAGCTTAACAGACCTAGTTCCTGGTTTTCATGCCTTAAATGCCTTTCTGCTTCCTGCCATCACTTCCTGGGATTAAAGGCATGTGTCACCATGCCTAGCTGTTTCCAGTGTGGCTTTGAACTCACAGGGATACGATTGAATCTCTGCCTCCAGAATACTAGGATTAAAGGTAATTCCAGATAAGTTTATTAAGGTGCACAATATATTGGGGACATAATATCACCTCATAAATATTTGTATTTAGGTGTGGACTTACGTTTTCATTTCTTATGGCAGATTAAAAATGGGGTTCCTGGGTTATATGGATATATATATATGGTTCATAAAAGTAATTTAGGAAAAAATGGCTCTGAAAAATTTCAAATACGTTCCTGGGAAATTTTTAACTCTAAAGCTTTCAGATGTTAAGATTTCTTGGTTTTAGTGTCTTCATCTCTAAATGATGATAATATTCTCCTTAGTTGACTTAGTAATATAATTGATAGTATAGCTAAATAAACTGTTATTGAAGTAAGATACATAAGAAATAGTTCATCTTTTCTAAAGTGATTAACCTAACCCACTGAAAAATGTTATGTATAAATATAAATTTGACTCTCTATCTCCATCTGGTGGCCTCATATAAAATTTTAGAAACAAATTCTTTTAAAGACTGTAACCCATTTAAAGGTGGAATTTTACACACTACACTTCACAGTTACTAATTATTGGTTTGTACAAGTCCAGAATTCCATATTTAAAAATTGTCTTCCAATTGATACAACCTGTTGTTGTAAAAAGATACCTCATGATACCTACAGCTATAACCAACCAGGGTACAATGGCTCTTACTGAGGCTTTCTGGAGCATGTAAGACATTTTCTGCATAAACGCTCTAGAAAGTCTAGATATAGGACCATACACAGAAGCTCAAAATATTATAACATTATGTTGGGTTTATTTATTTATTTATTATTATTTATTTATTTATTTATTTGCTTTTGTAATTTTACGTTATTCTAACTAAATGTCTTCAAGACCCAGGACTAACATACAGCTGAGATGAATACATTCACATGAGAATATGGTTTTAAAACACCCTAGGACTAAATAGTAAAGGAGTGAGTGAAACATGAATGCCAATCTATAACATTTTTAGGACAAAAGGCCATGAATTTCTGGCTACTCAGTAAAGGTGTGATGTGGTCCAAGATCCATTCAAGTGTATATTTACTGAGCACTTACTGAATATCTCTTATGTGGGTCTGAAGTTTAGTGGATGATTGGGTAAGTTAATTCATGTTATGCCTGGTAGTAACGCCCAGTAGTCTAGATCTGCGTGTATGATTAATTTGTGAAGATGTGAAAGAGATGACTTCAGACTTTTGGGTGGTTATCACTGCACTGACTGAGCAGGCAATCCTAGTATCCTAGTCAATCACTTTCTCTCTCTCTCTCTCTCTCTCTCTCTCTTCTCCTCTCTCTCTCTCTCTCTCTCTCTCTCTCTCTCTCCTCCTCCTCTCCCTCCTCTCCCTCCTCCTGCTGCTGCTGCTGCTGCTGGACTTGTGTACTGACACACCTACAGATCAAATTGTCCACTGGCTTAGTGCCATCTAGAGGATGTTAAACTCTGATGAAGATTTTAAGGAAGAACACCGAGTTAAGAACTATGATGACCTATGAAGCAATTTGGTGAGTGGGTGTGCTTAGATTACCAAGAGCTGTGATCTGTGAATCAGCCAACAGCCATTTCCCAACCAACACTTCAGCAACTTGGCAAAAGATAGAGTCTATAACCATCTCTATCCCCAAAACATGTGCTTACTGAACCTCCAGCTGTAGATTTTAAGGAAGCTAACAATCACAGGGGTAACCATTTAATATCTTACATGTTGACCAATTGTTTTCTATGGAGGGGAAGCAATTTACACTGATATTAGCAACACACATGAGTACCTACGAGATGGGGCAGGATTGTGGTGGTGTCTTTGGGTACACTGAGTTGGAATTCTAGCTTTACAGCCTACTAGTCAAATGTGGTTATAGGGGCCTCCTAAGCTCACTATGCTTCAGAGTCCTCATCTATTTAGAGATAACCAGAGGAAGGTTGTGGTGGTTTAAATAAGAATGGCCCCCATAGGTCTATATATTTGAATGTGTAGTCATCAGGGAGTGGCACTATTTGAAAGGATTAGGAGGTGTGCCTTTGCTTGGTAAGTGTGTCACCAGGGGTAGGCTTTGAGGTCTCAAAAGCCCATGCCAAGCCCAGAGTCTCAGTCTCTCTCTCTCTCTCTCTCTCTCTCTCTCTCTCTCTCTCTCTCTCTCTCTCTCTCTCTCTCTCTCTCTCTCTCTCTCTCTCCCTCCACCCCGCCTGTGGATCAGGATGTACCACACCTGCCTGTATACCACCATACTCCTGCCATGATGATAATAGACTAAACCTCTGAAACTGTAAGCCAGCTCCCAGTTAAATGCCTTCTTTTATAAGTATTGCCTTGGTCATGGTGTCTCTTCACAGCAATAGTACAGTGGCTAAGGTGGAGGGCTTTAAGACAGTGTCATGCATATGGATAGTGCAGGGCTGGCACAGAGGAAGTACTTAGAAATTCAAATTTTTATTTGTTTGTCATCTAGCTGCCTTTTCTGTGAATGATTTTAAATTTATTTTACACTATGAAATTACAAAGTCCATATGCGTTTTGAAGCTATAAAATATCCTATTATTTTTAATCCAGTGCTGGATACTTTACATACTGTTGTCCGTGCCTCTTTGTTCTTCATAACTTCACATCTGCTTGCTCCATCCTCGGTCACATCTTTTCACTGATTCTCTTTCCAGTTGTATTGGTCCATTAACCCATCTACTGAATCTTAAATATGGATCGATCATGTTTTTCTTTTCTTAATTCTCTTAATATCATTTTTCATGTATTCCTGGAAAAAATATGTGTAGACAACGTATCTTGAACATATCTATCCCACTCCCTTAACACTCTGCAAGAATCAGCAACACATTTTCCTCCCAACTTCACATTAAAATTTTCCATCTATTTTTATCCCCCTGAGTCAAATGAGTGGTGCCCAAATATGTATGGGTGAGAGGAACATGCTAGTGGTCACAGGCAAAAATATGGACTCTCCTTCACTCAGCAGTCATCAACAGCCGAAAACCCCTCAGCTAGAGGTTGGGCCTTGTGAACTCCACCCCCACCCATGCCACATTTTTTAATTTTTTAATCAATTATTAAATTTATTCTTCTCTTATATATTACTTCCTAACTACAGTTTCTCCTCCTCCTCTCCTCCCAGTCCCTCTCACAGAAACCCCCAACCACTCTTTCTCCATTCCCTTCAGGAAAGGACAGGCCTCCCAAAGATATCAACCAAACATGGCCTATCAAGTTGCAATAAGACTAGGCGGCGCCCTCATATTAAGGCTGGACCAGACAGACCAGTAGGAGGAACAGAGGCAGAGACAGCCACTGCTCCCACTGATAGGAGTCCACAAGAAGACCAAACTACACAACTGTAACGTACATGCAGGGTGTGTAGGTCAGTCCCATGCAGGCTCCCTGGTTGTCGGTACAGTCTCTTTGAGCCCCTATGAGCCGAGGTTAGTTGTTTCTGTGGGTTTTCTTGTGGTGTCCTTGACCCCTCTGGATCTTTCCTCCCTTTCTTTCACAGGACTCTCCAAGCTCCACCTAATGTTTGCCTGTGGGTCTCTGCATCTGTTTCCATCAGTTGCTGGGTGAAGCCTCTCTGATGGCAGCTGGGCTAGGTAGCAATCTATGAGTGTAGCAGAATATCATTAGGCAGCATTACTTGTTTTTTTAACCAATCATGTTTGGTTCTATCCTAGGTCTCTGACACTAGGCTGTGTGTCAGAGTGGGCTCCCTCTTGTGGCATGGGTTTCAGTCTGGACCAATTATTGGTTGGCCACTCCCAAAATCTCTGTGCCACCTTTACCCCAGCACATCTTGTAAGCAGGACAGACTGTAGGTTGAAAGTTATGTGGCTCGGTTGGTGTCCCAATCCCTCCACTGGAGTCTTGCCTGGTTACAGAGATGGCAGGTTCAGGCTCCATATCCCCTATTGCTACGTGTCTTAGCTAGGGTCAGCCTTGTAGATTCTTGGGGGTTTCCATTGCACTAGGTGTTTTTACCTCACCCAAAAATACCTCCTTTTCCAGTCATCTCTTCCAGTACTTTCCCCCTCCATCCCTCCACCTGGCCCTCCTGTTCCCATCCCCAACCACCCCCAGTCCATCCAGAAGATCTCTTCTTTCCCCTTCCCAAGGAGATCCAAGCATCCCCCCTTGAGTCCTCCCTCCTTGCTACTTAGCTTCTCTGGGGCTGTGGATTGTATCATGGTTCTCCTCTACTTTACAGTGAGTACATACCATGTTTGTCTTTCTGGATCTGGTTTACCTTTTTTTTCTAGTTCCATCCATTTGCCTACAAATTTCATGGTGTCATTGTTTTTAACAGCTGAGTAATATTCCATTGTGTAAATGTACCACATTTTCTTTATCAAGTCTTCAGTTAAAAGACAGCTAAGTTGTTTCCAGTTTCTGGCTATTATGAATAAAGCTGCAATGAACATAGTTGAACAAGGGTCCTTGTGGTATGAAGAAGCATCCTTTGCTCAAGGGTGATATAGCTGAGTCTTGAAGTAGATTGATTCCCAATTTTCTGAGAAACTGCCATATTGAAGGAAATCTTGTCTGGTTGCAGGAGATAGTCTGGTCAGGCTCCTTATCCCCCATAGTCAGGAATCTTAGATAGGGTCACCCTCCTAGATTCCTGGGAGTTTCCATTGTGCTATGTGTCTAGCTCGTCCTGAGATGCCCTCCAACTCCAGTTGTCTCTCTCAATACTCTCTCTCTCTCCATCCTCCCCAACCTGGAACCTCCATTTCTGTCCCCACCCACGCACATTCTACCTATGATATCTATTCTCTTCCTCTTCCCAGGAGAATTCATGCATTCCCCCTTGAGCCTTCCTTGTTACTTCTGTGCTAGAATTTTTAACTGGCTTGATCTTACATGGGTGCTCTGTGAGTAACTATGGATGCTCTGCGTTCCTGCATGTAACAGCCATGTCATGCCAGAAGACAGCATTTCACAGCTCTCCTCTCCTACATGTTTTCTCTCCCCTTTTCTAAGATGTTCAATGATTCTAGGGTGGGGGCAGGTTGATAGAGAATTTATTTTTTCTCATTTTCCTAGTTCATTTTCCCTAGGATCCTTCTGCCTTACAGGTTTTATACCTGCTTCTCTTTGGACTTCCCCAGTTTCTTGATTTGTTCTCCTAGAGTTAGACCAGTCCCTTTCACGATAGCTTATTCCCGCAAGTGACCTGTAATTTTTCTGAATCATGGGCTTGTCTTCAAGAATAATGGTGTCTTAGTTAGGGTTTCTTTCGCTGTGAAGAGACATCATCACTATGGCAACTCTTATAAAGGAAAACATGCAAGGTGGCTTACAGTTCAGAGATTCAGCCCATTATCATCACGGTGTGGCATGGCAGCATGCAAGCAGACATGGTGCTGGAGAGGGGGCTGGGAGTTTTACATATTGATATGCAGGCAACAGGAAGTGAACTGAGGCACTGGGTGTGGCTTGAGCATATATGAGATCTCAAAGCCTGCTTCCATAATGACATACTTCCTCCAATAAGGCCATACCTACTCCAACAAAGTCACATTCCTAATAATAGTGCCACTCCCTATGAGCTTATGGGGGCAATTACATGCAAACTACCACAAATGGTTTTCCATGGAAGGCCTTCTAGGACCTAGGAATAATCTGGAACAGTTTGCTGTGATCTATGGATTCCAATAGTTTCCAGGGGAAATGTATAATATATCTGGTCTCTGGATTTCCATACTCAGATTTGCAGTGAAGAGTTTACAAAAGTTTGGATTTTGAATGTCCTTCAAAAGGTCCAGAAGGCTTGCTCCCAGATTGTGCTATTGGGGGGGGGGGTCATAGTATTTAGGAAATGAATCAAATGGAGGGTTACTGGGGACACACCCTTAATATCCAAGCTCCTTCTTATTTCTCTATTTTTGCTTCTTGGCTGTCATGAGTTAAAGAGGCCTCGCCCAGTCACCTGGCCTCCACTGTTACATACTAAAGCAATACTGCCAAGAAACCACAGACTGAAACAGTAAGTTAAAACAAACCTTTCTTTATTAAAAGTTGATTGCCCCAGGTATTTGTTCACAGTGACAGAAAATTTACTTACAAAGAGGCCATACATACTGAGCTAGCCTGGGAAGTTAGTTTCTCTCCTCTTACTTTTTATATTGATGCTTTCTTGAAACTGCCAAACTTTCTAGGGCATCTCTAGGCTTTATGATGGAGGACATTAATTTCCTCTCCCACGGACAGGTAACTCTAAGCTTTATCTAAACGGCTCATTGATGGCTCTCTGCCATGCAAAGGACTTAGATTCCATTAGCCATCCTTCTGCTATTAGAATTTTATAATTCTGGCACTTCTTTGAAATAACATCTCTGAACTTATTAACCTTTGGATTTCTGCTCCCCCCTCTTAAGTTTTGGACTTTCATTTCTGACAACTGAAAACTTTGTTTTCCTGATTTTACAATGATGCTTCTATTATTTAAATATATATGTAATATGTATATGTATGTATATGTATATATATATATATCTCCAGAACTTCTATTATTGAATATATATACATATATATGTCAAGAACAAAGTGTGCCGTGTATGTGTGTGTGTGTGTGTGTTGTGTGTGTGTGTATGTATGTGTGTGTGTGTGTGTATGTGTGTGCGCGTGCATGGATGAGGTTAATATAGGATGCCTTCCTCTGTCATTCTCCACATCATTTTTTGAAACAGGCTCAGTCACTGAAGGTGAAGCTCACCAGTTCAACTGGACCGCCCACACAGCCCGGGTATGCCTGTCTCTTTCCGAGCGCTGTGGTTTCAGGCACACACCGCCATGTCCAACCTTTATGTTGGTGTCAGGACCCAAACAGTTCTTGAGCTCGCATGGAAAGTGCTCTATCTATGGAGCCACTCCCCAGTACCATCTGTTTTTGTGGGAGGGAAGAATCCCACCAAGTTAAGTTACTATATTATTTACATGTTCCAGAATGATCTTCCTAAAATGAAAAACATACTTTCTTCTGAAGTTCTTAGAGAGCATTTACCTGTGCTCAGTCCTGTGTTTCAAGCACTGAAAAAAAAAAATGACTTTAAGTCGAACAGTGGTGGTGCACGCCTTTAATCCCAGCACTTGGGAGGCAGAGCCAGGTGGATCTCTGTGAGTTCGAGGCCAGCCTGGGCTACCAAGTGAGTTCCAGGAGAGGCGCAAGGCTACACAGAGAAACCCTGTCTCGAAAAACCAAAAAAAAAAAAAAAAAAAAGACTTTAAGATGAATCGTAAATGCTTATTTCAGAAGTGACATGATAAGGACATAGATGAAACAAGCTCTAACTCTTCTTGGTGGCATCAATGATTGCTAAATTAATGAATTCTGAACCATCTCTTGCAGATTATTGAGTGTAAAATCATGAATTCTATTTCTAAATAGTTATGAAGTTTTCTTTTCATGCAAATCATCTCAGCTAGTGCAATGAATCAATCTCTGTGGCCAAAGGACCCATTTGTCTTGTAAAAAAATTCTGGTTTCTTTTTCTTTTCTTTTTGTTTCTTTTTAAAAAACATTTTTTAATTTTTTAAGATTATAATATAATTGCATCATTCCCCATTTTTTCTTACTCTAAATCCTTCCATATACCTCCCCTTACTCTTTTTCCAATTCATGATCTCTTTTTTCATTAATTGTTGTTGCATACAACATATATTCATAAATACACAGCACACCCTGCTCAGATAGTATACTGTTACTTGCATGTGAGTTTTAGGGCTGACCATTTGGTACTGGATAACCAGTTGGTATGTTCCTCCCGGAAAAGACTAGAAAGCCTGGTTTCTTAGTCAGTGTTTGAAGAACAGTTACTAACAGATGAAAATATTCTCAATTTTTTTTACTCTTCTATATTGTAGGTATAGACATGTTAAATTTTTGTTATCTTAAAAAACAGTGATATTCAAAAGAGTCTACTAAGCCAGTACACAGGTGTATAGGACTTCCTAATTTTGATTAGTCAAACCATGACTACAGATAATCACTTGTTTGGCTCCTACACCTATCATTGACTTACAAGTCCACAATTTTAGGCTCATGAACAACCTCTGTTAAATAGTAGAGAAACAGTGCACCTCTGTACCTTGGCCCCTGAAGAAAACGGCAATGACACAGCATTTCAGTTACTGCCTACTGGGGATGCTTTTTTTCAATACCATGTGTCTTAGTTAGGGTTTCTATTGCGGTGAAGAGACACCATGACCATGGCAACTCTTATAAAGGAAAACATTTAATTAGGGTAGTTCTCTTACAATTTCAGAGATTCAGTCCCTTATCATCATGGTGGGGCATGGTAGTGTACAGACAGACATGGTACTGGAGAGGTAGCTGAGAGTCCTACATCTTGCAAGCAACAAGAAGTGGTTTGAGACACTGAGCAGTACCTTGAGCATATATGAGACCTCAAAGCTTGCCTCCACAGTGACACACTTCTCCCAAGAACACACCTACTCCAAGAAGGCCACTCCTCCTAATAGTGCCACTCCCGGGGGGGGGGGCATTTTCTTTCAAACCACCACACGGTCGAAAGAGTCTATCACTTATAATCGTAGCTTAAATTTAACAAACAAAAATTCCTGACCCAGCCTCCAAATCTCCTACACAGCCTATTCCCTTAATTCTACATCTAAGAAGAATATCCAAACTCATTTATGGACAAAACACAGGTGACTGGAGATACCAAGGTAGTAATGAAGTGGGATAGGAACAAATAGACTTTTCTCAGGAAAACATCCTCACTGCGGGTCTAGCTAGGTAATATTCTCAGGAAGAAGAGAGATCAAGGCCAGTATTTTGTACATTATAGAGTAAAGCTTACTAATGGGTCATGAAATGTGTGTAATATGTTTCTTCAATGTTTTTCGTTTATTTTTATTAATATACAACTATTGGGTTTTGTTACAAAATTTTTCAAACAAGTTTTATTCTGGTTCTTTCTCTTTGCCCTTCTTCCTCTATCCCATTCCTCCTTTTTTTTTAACCTTCCAGTTTTAATGCCCCTTGTGACATTGGTCCTCTCCTCCCTCCCTTACCCATCCTTCCTCAGCACTGTCTTGCCCCCTGTCTTGGCATCTTGATCTAGTTTCATGGTCTATAGCCACTCTTACACCACCTCATGTACTTAATACGATTGCCTCAGTTTACTAAAATGGCGCTTTATTTTGATTTTCTGTTGCTGTGATTAAACACTCTGACCAAAGCAACTAAGGAAGAAAAGAGTTTATTCTATCTTACACTTCCAGGTCACAATTTACCATTGAGGAAAGTCAGGCCAGAAACTCAAGCAGAAACCAGGAAAGAATATAGCTTGCTGGATTGCTCTCTGGCTCATGCTCAGTTAGCTGACTTGTACAGCTTAGGCCCACCTACCTATGGATCATGCTGCCCATGGTGATCTGGACTCTCTACATCAATTATCAGCCAAGATAATCTCTAAATACTTGGCCTCAGGCCAATATGATCTTGGAAATGAGGTTTCTTCTTTCCATTTGACTGTATGTTGTGCTGAGATAACAATAAAGACCCCAGGCAGGGGGATCAGGATTGTCCCTGGTGCATGAGCGGACTCCTTGAACAGCCTTGATGCAGGGGCAGGGGGAGTGGGGCTTGGACCTGCCTCAGCTGAATGTACCAGGTTCTGCTGATTCCACATGGGAGACCTTGACTTGGAGGAGGTGGGAATGGGGGGAGGACTGGGGGTAAAGGCTGGGGAGTGGGAAGAGGGGGGCATCTGTGGTTGGTATGTAAAATGAATAGAAAATTTCTTAAAAAAAAAAAGACCATAATAAATATGAAATATTTTAACTGCAAGTCAAGAAATCTAAGGACAGCTCATGACTATTGAGTCAATGTGTATCTTTAAGAAGGAATTTAAGGGCTGGAGAGATGGCTCAGCCGTTAAAGGCTAGGCTCAAAAGACCGTTTTTATGTGATACAACTACATCTTTATGATGAATGATGATACTAATGAGAGTGAATCTTCAAAATATAAAATACTTTGAATGAAAGATACAGACTTCCAGATATCAATAAAATGGCATTACCTTTGTGAGACCAAAATGAGCCATCTTAGAAATAAGACCAAAATGCTTTCACCCTAAAATTAAGGCCTAAGATTTCTTCTTTTGGAATAGGCCATTAGTTACTGAAACCAGTCAGTTCAGATTCCAGAAACCAGGAAGTGTAAAAGTACAGAGTCACAAGATAGTCCTGAGGTAATGCCTTTCGGACTATGGAATGTCCTCTCCCTGGTTTCCAGGGTAACTGACCATAAAAATGTCCCCACCTGAGGGCAGCCAATGAGAAATGGTGCGGGCAACCACTCCCTTAGAAGTAAGATTAAGCCATGATTTCTAGAAGTCCCTAGAAGCGAGCCAATCAGAATTGTACCCATACTAGCACCCCTAAATGATGTAACCTTGTGATTTTTCCCTTTAAAATCTGAGCTTGCAGATAGGTGGGCACTTCCTCCAGCCTCCACTGCATGGATGTATTGGACAAAGTCCCTGCCTAGGCTTGTATTGCTTTTGGATATCCAGAATTTAACCTTGCTTTTGCATTCCGGCATGCTCGTCTTTGGTGGTCTCTCTGGGGGTTACGATCTGGGCACAACAACTTTACCAGAGGAGGAAGATTGAAAACCCTGTTAAGAGTATTATTTATTAACTTTGATCATCATCTTCTCACTCTCAGATAAAAGCTTGTAATGATAAAAAGCAAAAAGTAACTGAACATCTCTGTGTGCACCATACAAAAACCAAGGGAGTCAAACTAGTCAAGGAGAGAGGTGAGAAAGAGAAGCAGAGATGAGTGAACCCCACCCGAGGCCAGTGGATCCAGTCACACTAACTTTTCCTTTCCTTGTCCTTCAGTACTTAGATAATGTGTTCTTCACACTCATGCTGCTCTCCAGTGTGGAATTTCTTATATAGTAATGTGACATTGTCTACTTGTATATTACCTTTTCCATCACCTTAATAAAACATCTAGAGTAAAGGACTTTAAAGGTAAAAGTTCATGGATGTTTTTTGTTTGTTTGGCTCAGTCTGTATGTTCAAATTCAACTTGAGACAGACCCAGGACTTTGGAGATGCTGGGCGGCGATGGTACAGAGTGCCTAGTGGAACAAAAACTTATTCTAGCAAAGTCTCTAGGCACAAAAGTACAGTGGGTGGAATCCAGAGGCAAAAACTAGACTACCTGTGCTCAAATTGCAATTCTATCACTTACTAGCTAAGTAATCTTACGAAAGCTACTTAGCATCTCTATGCTCAGATTTCTTTGGCCAAATGGTGATAATTATAGTATTTACTTCCTGAAAGAACTCTGAGACCTAAAAAGCACTCAGCTCAACACCTGTCAAGGGTCTAAATGTTCAATATCATGCCTCTCCCTGCCAAAGACTCTGCACTTCAAAACCTTGAATCCCATCAAGTCTTCCAATGAGAAAGTGTGCGTCCATATCAAGCAAGCTCACCAAAGTGTACTCCTCTTGTCATGTTTTTGGTCTTTATTGTAAGCCAGAAGGCAGCACAGCATGGTGGTTAAGAGTCTGGACACTGAAGATATTACTTGAATTAAAGTACTTGCTCCATCCTGTGTGATTTTAAGTCAATAACTTAATCTCTCATGCTTTGATTCCCTGCCTATAAAATGGAGGTGGCAGTGAGAATAATCATGCTTCAAAGAATGTGACAATGACATGAAGTGTCCTATATAAAAGCACATAGCATCCAAGCAAGATGGCTCCATGGGAAAAGGTACCTTCAGCCAAGCCTGAACATGAGTCTGATCCCCAGGATCCACATGGTAGAAAGAAAAAAAATACACTTAAAAGTTGTGTTCTGACATCCAAATGTACAGGGGGGAGAGAGGGAGGAGGGAGGAGGGAGGAGGGAGGGAGAGAGAATATAGTAATAAATTTTAAAGTGTAGTATAGCATATTGCAATTGCTAACTACTCACAGATCCATTCAACATCGTGCCAGCCCAGTGTAAACTGTTAAACATTGATCACTATTAATATGATAAGCTAAGAACCTACAGATTAGAGCCTGTCAGCCATTGTTATCTCAATCTTGTTTGAAGAAATAGGCATTCAAGGAGCCCATCTTAGATGATATTCCCTAGAAAAATCCAATTCAAAGAGAGCTCAGCCTCAGGCTTCTCCCATTGATGGGTTCCAGGAATCCCATTATTGGGAGAAGGGCCAGCCCATAACCCTAATCTCTTCTTTCCATATAGGCTCTCTGCCTTTGTTAGTCACTGTTTTGAGTCAGGAGAAATAACAGAAGCAGAATGGCAGAGTGGCCAGATGATCCAGGCTCAAATTCTAGGCCTGCTGCTTCTGAGTGACAAGTTAATCTCTCCGTTTCCTCACCAGTAAAATGGACTAAGGCAGGTTCTGCCTTTAAGCTGCCTTGAGTAGTAGATGTGTGAATGTAGTGTTATCTTAGAATGTGCCGGGCACAGACTAAGCACTGCAGATAAAATTGTTGCTGTGTATAATTTTTGGGTGACAAGTAAATATTAGATGTATTTATGGTATGCAGCATGGCAACTTAGCCATGTAGAATGGCTAAATCAAACTATTGCAATATGGATTACTGCACATACTTACCTTTTGGTAATGAGAGCACTTGAAAGTTACTCTCAGCAGTTTTTGAGTGTACAGTCTACTGTTGTTAACAATATCCACCATAATTTATTCTACCTAGTTGAAATGTTTTGTCCTTCGACAAATATCTCTCACCATTACAGTAGTATGGTTATTATTAACTTTACAATGAGTCAATAGCATGGAAATCTACCTGACTAGGCTTGAGTAGTCCCTCCACAGAGATGTGACTAGTGATTATGTTCTTACAATCTACTCATGGTCTTCTCTTTGCAGTCTTGGCAGGTCCTAGTCCAACAGGACACAAGAAAATAAGCCTAGAGGATCAAGGGAGAGAGAGAAGGTAAAAAAAAAAAAATGGCCACTTTGACACTACTAGCAGAAATATCCATCCCTACCTCACAGTCTGGGCTACTATGGGAGTGAGAAATGACTGATTCTTATGTCCAGGGACCTGGTCCAGTGTTTTTTCCCATCTGGCAGCATATTCCATCTCTCCCCTGTTTTAAGGAAGCCAGTGGAACAGTATTTTCCTATTTCAAAGAAGCCCAGTTTCAGTTTGAGACTCCAGTCACAGATATTCTCAGAAATCAGTGTTAAGATGAGATCACTTCTACATATTGAGCACCAGAGGGCAGAGCACTACCACAGAAAAATCAAAACATTCAAGATAGGGAAATATCTCGAGAAGCTAAATGCAGCTAAGTTCCCCCCTCGCGGGGAGTGCAGGTACAAGATCTTGTTTATATTGAAATTCTGCTGAAAGCCCTCACCTCAGATCATGGCCCCAAAATGTCTGAATGTGTTCAGAAATTTCTATCCCTAGTGTTCAGACATTTCTGTTGTTTGGTGAGAAAATGGAGTGAGGCAGGAGAGTATAGAAGAGGATGCAGAGGCACAATACTGGGCTGTCAGCTGAACATCATCTCAGGCAAGGGAAGCGCATTTGTAGCTCTGGATGCTGGGTGTGTTCATGTGATACAAAGGGAAGGTGAAGCAAACCAAAGTGAAAGATTCATCCTCTGTTGCTGTCAGATGATCACATTCTAGACCCTCCATAAAGCTCAAGTTCAAGGTGATCTTCAGAGTTAGTTATAGAGCATTTGAGCAGTCCTTTGAGGACTGTCATGAGAGGTATAATTTCTGAAGTTGTGTCTTCCTAATTTAACCTAACTTAATTTTGAAGATCGGTTGGTCATGGAAACAAAGATAAGAGAGGAGTTTAGAGGAGAAGGTAATAGCAATAGAACTCTGCACTCGGGGTGTGGTAGGGATTTAGTTGGCAGGATCACCTGCAGCTATGTTGAGAAAGACCAGAGTAGTCTCCAGGTGCTCCTCCAGTTTTCTGGTATCACTGTCACAACTCAGGTAAACATTATAGTGGGATGCCTCTCCAGACAAGCTAAGGAGGAGAGTCCTGGTAGAGACACAAAAGCCCTGCATTTAAGGTCCAGTTTGTCCTCGTTGTGCAGCTCTGCTCTGGAGAAGTTACTGAACTGGTCTGGGTCTGTTTCTTACCTAGGAAAATGGCAATTACTCATAGAAGACAGTCACCTACTGAGCAGCAGAGCTGTTTTGTAATCAGGCAGCTGTTTAGGACATTTCTAATGATTCCCTCTCAAGCCTCAGGATGGCATGTGGATGAAGAATGACGACGTGGGGTTGACTTCTGAGATTGTCTTCCAAGGTCATGGCAAGTATAGGATGCCCAATTAGTCTGATTCTGCTCTATTCTCAGATACATGCCCACATTTCCCATTTCTGGAGTTTAATTGTTTCCTTGTGGAACAGGAAACACAGCACATAGGAAGAATTAGACGGACGGACAACTGACAGCCTTGTGAGGGGCTGCGCTCTGAGAAACGGGGGAGGGACACTGTGTGCCATCCCCATCTCCCAGCTCGGCAGTGCATTGATTCTTCATTTGGAAGAAATCAATACTGGCAAGCACGGAAGACAGATTTCCTCAGATCCATTTGTCATCTGAGATGCCTTCAGACACTTCATAGACCAGTAGCACATCAGCCCCAGTCCTCCATCCTGGCCACTTAACCAAACAGAGAAATGCCGCAAGAAAGGCCATTTGCGAACTGGAGCTGGGAATGTCAAAGTTCCGGTCAGAAGAGGGCTCTTTGGAGCCCTCCAGTCTAATTCCTTACTACGGAGCTGTAGAGTTTCTAGCCAAGAAGTGAGTGACATACTCCGGATGACACAGGTGGAAGGTGACAAGGCTAGAACTTGGATCTTGTTCTGTCAATGCCACCCCCACACCATCAGCCTGGGACTGCATCATGAAGCCAAGACTCAAAGCCAGCCATATTTACCATCTCCTATTCTCTAATGCCCAACATGCCTCCACCAGGACGCAATGTCTTCAAGAAAAGGGCTAGCAGTAGATTAAAACATAAGCTCATAGTCAGCTGGACCTGAAAATTTACCAGTTCCTACGATAGATAGATGATAGATAGATAGATAGATAGATAGATAGATAGATAGATAGATAGATAATAGGCAGATAGATTGTATGATGAGAGAGATATGCATTTTTAGTTTATCTGTAGGAGTCTTATCATGCTGAAAACTGTTTATTACATGTAAAATAACTAAAACTCAAAATTATGAAAACAGCTCTATGAATCTGATGCTCATCTTACCTATGGCTACTTTAGACTGGAGATTTTAAAGCTTGCAGCCACTGAATGTAAATAATGTAGCTCTGGGTCCCATATTTAGGCTTCTGTACAACCACATTGTTCTCAAAACTCCTTCACTTCCTACCCAGTACAGAAAACCTAAGCCCCCGCCAGAAGGTGCCCGCACACCTAGATGTGACTGCACATGTGTGTCTGGATGTGGTCACTATCTACCATTGTCTGGAGTCCTGAGAAAGGAATTCATCAGCTCATCCCCGACTCCACGCCCTCTGCCACCACCACCCCCATACCCACCACTCATGTGTATCTCATCCACTTCTCCTTCACAGGGTCATCCATGTGTCCCTCCTAGGGTCTTTCCCTGTTAGCTAGCCTCTCTGGAGCTGTGGTTGCAGTCTGGCCATCCCTTCCCTCTCATTTTGTATCCACTTAGGAGTGAGTGCATACTATGTTTGTCCTTCTGAGTCTGGGTTACCTCACTCAAGACGATATTTTTCTAGTTCTATCCATTTGCCTGCAAATTTCATGATATCATTGTTTTTTACTGCTGAGTAGTACTCCATTGTGTATATGTGCCATATTTTCTTTATCCATTCTTCAGTTGAGGGCATCTTGGTTGTTTCCAGTTTCTTGCTATTATGAATAATGTTGATATGAGGCAGGATCCTGAGGAGGCTCTCAGAAATCCACAAGGTTGACCCCACTTTGATCTGCTGGTAGTGGTCCAGAGGGTGCCTGGACCAGTCTACTCTAGTTACCAGACTAGCAAATAACCTAGCTGCCATCATAGAGCCTTTGTCCAATGATTGATGGAGGCAGATGCAGAGATCAAGGCCAGGCACTAGGCTGAGCTCTAGGAATCCAATCAATGAGAGAGAGGAGGGATTCTTCAGGTGAGGGACATTTGAGATCATGATGGGAGACGTGCAGAGATGACTGGCCACACTAGTGGAAGCCCATGAACTGTGGACTGGTGGCTGTGGAGCCCCATGGGACTGGACTAGGCCCTCTGGATACCCAGCAGGGATTTGGATCTGTCCCTGGTCTATGGGCAGGCTTCTGGAACCCGGTGCCTGTGGTGTGATACCTTGCATAGCCTTGGTGCAGTGGAAGGGGTTTGGACCTGCCTAGGCTCAGTTTGCTGGGCTCTGCTGACTCCCATGGAGACCTCAATTTGGGGATGTGGGGTGGCTTCAGAAAGAGGCTGGGGGTGAGAGGAGAGGAAGAGGGGGCATCTGTGGATAGTATGTAGAGTGAGTAGAAACTTTCTTAATAAAGAAAAATGAAAGAAAAAAGAGTTGATCAGCTGCACTTCATGGGAAACAGTATGTATTACTATGTCACTCCATGGATGTGAATTGTTGCTTTATCACTAGAGTCCCTATGACTGAGACTAGCTTATTTTAAAGCTGAAGGACACTGTGTTTGGGCAGATCTAGGACAGAAGGCATGTGAATGACAGTTTTTTACCCAAAGAATCTCACAGTGATTTGGTTCCACAGTGAGAATGGCCCAGACTGGATATTCTCAAACAGTTCACCACCCAAAATGTTAATTATTCATAATACCCTTAAATACTCTTCTATGAGGAAATGTTAAGTGACACATTAAATATTCATCACGATGCACCCAATGCATAGCCAACGGTAGAGGGAACAGAGCAAATGTGATTTCTGATTATATATCTTTAATTCAAGACACTGCACACCCACAGGAGCCTATGACTCCATCCTATTCTGAAAGACAGCCACAAAAGCCAATTCACAGCAGCCCTTCACATACTGCCAAACTGTCTTTATATCTTGGCAAACAGTCCTTTCCTTTTTTCCTCTTTTTTTTTTAACTTCTCAAAATTGAGGTATAACTTACACGAATATATATGTGCACTCATATAATCAAATCTTCATCATGATATAGAATGCTTCTAGCAGCCCAGAAGTTTTCCTTGCTTCTTTCAAGTCAATATCCAACCCACACACACACAAGCAGTCATTACTTTGGCAAGAAGTTGTTTTAAATCTAACTTGTATTCTTCCTGCTGTCATTGCTTTGACTTCTTATCACTTTAAATTGGAAGCAAGGCCAAGTAGTCATCACTGCCCATTGATTTCAAGTTGGCTGGAGTTTGGAAACATAGAAAACAGGAGGCTTCTGGAGTTGTTCAGGAAAAGATAGTAATGAGTGTGGACCAGCTTAGAGGGAGGGCAGGACAGGAGATCTGCAGGGTGTTCTGTAAGTAGAGGCTGCAGGACTCAAGGTGAAAATGAAGGGAAAGGTGTGGCCAGGTACTGCTTCTTAGAAAGAAATCAAGACCAAATAAACAATTTAAAATTCCTACAACCCCTAAGGAAATAGAAACAGTCATTAAAAGTCTCCCAACCCAAAAAAAGCCCAGGGCCAGATGCTTTCAGCACAGAATTCTACCAGAATTTCAAAGAGAGCTAACACCAATACTCTTCAAATTCCATGCATCAGAAATAGAAAGAGCATTACCAATATCTTTTTATGTGGCTATAGTTACCCTGATACCCAAACCACACAAAGATGCAACAAAGAAAGAGAATTACAGACCAACTTCCTTCATGAACATTAATGCAAAAATACTCAATAAAATACTGACAAACCAAATCCAAGAACACATCAAAAAAATCACCCAACATGATCAAGTAGGCTTCATCTCAGAGATGTATGGATGGTTCAACATAGGAAAATCTGTCAATGTAATACACCATATAAATACCAGATAAACAAACTGAAAGAAAAAACCACATGATTATCTCATTAGACACTGAAAAAGCCTTCAACAAAATCCAACACCCCTTCAGGATAAAGGTCTTGTAGATCGGGAATATAAGGCACATAACTAAACATAATAAAGGCAATTTATAGCAAGCTGACAGTCAACATCAAATTAAATGGAGAGAAACTCAAAGCAATTCTACTAAAATCAGGAACAAGATAAGGCTGCCAAACTCTCTCCATATCTGTTCAATATAGTATTCCAAATTCTCCTGCTCTCGGCTCATAAATGCTGAAGTTACACTCATGTTCCAGCATGTCCAGCTCTGCTAAAGGGTTTTCAAGTGCCTAAGTCAGGCAAAGAAACTGAAACCACACAAAGAGTATGTTTAAAAGGCAGAGCAGTGCTTGCCTTTAAAATATAGCATAAAGTGTACTTTAAATAAGGCCACTTTTATTTCTCATAAATTAGCATGCCTTTTACTTTTTTTTCGTTTATTATGGGCTTAGACCATTTATTTCTGTGACTGTCAAGAAACAAAAAAGGAAAACTTGGTAAGAATGATGGTTGATGAATCACTCTTATCTCAGTCAACTTCTGCTGTGCAATACAAAGAACAGAATTCCTTGTTGGCCTTGAGTCATTCTCCTGACAAGATGACGAAGCTCTGTCTGCTCAGACATTCATTCTCTTTCTGAAGTTAATCTGTATTTATTCTCCAGTCTAAAAAAAAATCTTGATATAAACACCAAAAACAAACAAACAAAAAAGACTTTCAGCAATTCTAATGAACCCTTCTTTCAAGATTTTAAAGAAAGGTAGATTACCATGGACAGTGTTTTATAGATAGGTTTACTGATCTAAATGGAAAAAGAAAATTGCTAAACTCACTTTCCTCAGAACACAGTGTCACTAAAATGTCAGAACATGGAGCAAATCCAGAAAAAAATTACTCATTTTCTTATCTATACCATATACTGTATACTAGCCATTATTACTGTGGTCCCGGCAGGTAGTATTTCTCCATACTTATCTTTGTGTGGCTTCTCCAGATCCTGTATGTACTCATGATTGTTCAGAGGAGGTTGGGGAACTGACAGTATGTGTCTCAGGTTTTGCTGGCTTTATTTGCTACTTCATCAGGGATCTTTTCAATCTTAGATGCCTCAAAGGAGACATCTGTCCTCCTCTCTCCTCTGAACAGATTGCCATTACCTTAAAATCATTTTATGCATATTCGTCTAGCAAATATAAGGCTTACCCTCTTGGTGCCATGCTTGACTGAGAAAGGCATGTATAACAGAAATCAGAAAAGGCCACCTAGGATTTTTGAAATTCATTATCATAGACTTCTCATTGACTGGAAAAAATATCTCAAAACCACAGTAGAAAACTGAAGTGTGTCCATTATATTATCCATGGACAGGAACTAGTTATGGGAAAATGTATGTGATCTGGCATTGCTTCCACATTGCAAACACATGTAAAAAAGCATACCTTTCATGAAGAGCTGAGGGTGGGGATAATATGATTTTGTCCATACACAATAGAACCATGAAAGAGGATGAGATAGAGAAGGATGTAGCTGGAGTTTCCTGGTCCTGCCTGGCCCACGGTCAGTACAAATCTCTTTCACCCTCCAGTCCCACAGCTGCTCAGACCCAACCAAGTAAACACAGAGACTTATATTGCTTACAAACTGTATGGCCGTGGCAGGCTTCTTGCTAACTGTTCTTTATATCTTAAATCAACCCATTTCTATAAAATTATACCTTGCCACATGGCGTGTGGCTCACCGGCATCTTCACATGTTTTGTCCTGGCAGCGGCTGGCAGTGTCTCCCCCTCAGCTTTCTGTTCCAGAATTCTCTTCTCTGCTTGTCCTGCCTATACTTCCTCCCTGGCTACTGGCCAATCAGCATTTTATTTATACAGAGTGATATCCACAGCAGAGGGATTGTTTAGAATATTTGAGATAAATAGCTTGATAACCATAGTGTGACACCTACACATTCTCTCTAGAGCTGAACAATACAAAGATCATTATTCTATTATATTTAGATGTCAAAATTATGCTCAGCATCACAAAAATGCAAAACAACCAACAATAGATACCATATCACAATCAGTATGAGAGCCATTACTAAAAGCAAAAAAAAACGTCAATTGTGACAACGAGTGAGCAGCTGATAAAAGGGAAGAAGAGTGTGAAAGTAAAAAAAGAATGGTACTTAAGGGCAAAAAAATATACCCCTCAATTTAGATGGTATCAACAAGAGAAGAGCAAACATTCCCCTGGGTCTGAAGACAATTGATCACAAGTGAAATGGGAAAGAAAACCCTGAATAAATTCCTGAGGCAGGTATGTGCAGTGGCTTATAAGACTAGTAATCACAGCTGTATGACTCTGCTAGGAGCAGGTCCAGGGATTACAGGACCAGCAAACAGCATGAGGAATGAATATGAGCCTCCATTGCTCAGAGCGCTGGCCAGAGTGGTCTTACATCCTTGATGTTATCTGTGGATGAAGGCTCTGGGATACTCTATTATAAAGATCTAATGAATGTCATATGCCTGCTGTAGTTCATCTATCTGAAGGTCCAGGTGTTTGGAGAAGTAAAATCTAGGTCAATTTATATACAGAGAAATACTCTCCATTTTTTAAACCACTAAAGCCCCACTTAAATCGCTAGGCCAGGCTAATAACAAAGGCAAGATTCACTGAGAAGGACTCTCTTTTATTACCTTGTTCACCAATGACCAGTGATTGATTGATTCACTGATGTCCATGTCCATACATTATTCACTCATTCATAGCTCATCATTCATAACCCTTACTGAGTACAGGCATGCTAATTGGGGCTACACAGACCCATGAACATTGATCAAAGTCATAGAGTTGTGAGGCATGAAAACAAGTGAAAGTTGTGCAGTGGGAAAGAAGAGTGCCAGGAGGGAGGGAGGAAAAAATAAGAGTAAGGAGGGGGCAGGAATAATCAGGAGGGAAGGAAACAGCTGTGGGTGTGGCCATAGCTTATCTGAAGCTGAGAAGAAGAACCTGGGTTCTCCAGATGGAACAAACAGAAGGGAGATGAAACAGAACCCACAAAGACAAGAAACTTCAAAGCTTTGGAAAGTCAGAATAAGAGCAGTGAGAAGGGTTATAAGAGCCAAGCCTGCCCGGGTAATAATAGGAATTGTTAGCGGAAGTCACAGTATCGACTAAACGTTAATTTACTTAGTTGATTAATGACATTTCTTGAGTGCTTGCCATGTGTCAGGCTCTTTATTTAGAAAGGACATTGTTGTGTGTTGTTTAAGTACAGCTATCTCATTTTATGTTTACCGAGGGCCCCAAGAGGAATGTTATGTATAGACTCTGCAGTCTGAAGTGCATGCCAGACCCTCTGAAGGAACTTACAAAAGAGAGAGAGTGAATGATGATTTTCAATGATTTTGTGACCTCTGCCTGCATATCCAGCAGATGGCAGAGGACAGTCCTGAAACTAGATGATCCTATGTGAAGGTTCCTATGCATTGTGAGCCTCTCCCTACTCACTCCACCACCCACCCTAACCTTCTTTTTAATCTGGAGTCATAGACAGTGTTTTTCTCTCATTGGAGGCTATTGAGCAAAACCCCAGGGAGTGGGAAGTAGGGGGACATGTGGAACACTAGTTTTCTCTTGCTTCAGGGATACAGTTAGATCATTTGACTCACCTTTAAACACAGTCCTCAGTCCCAGCATTTGCGGAGCAGAGGCAGGAAGATCACAAGTTTGAGACCAGTCTGGGCTTCCTTAGCAAGACATGCTGATAAAAAAAAAAAAAAAAAGATAGGGTTGAGATGAAAGGAAAAGAGAGAAAACGTGTTAGTGAGGATGTGAAGAAATTGGAGCACATTTTCTCTGTTGATAGGAATGTAAAATGGTGTAGATGCTATGGAAAACAGAACAGCATATCCTCAGAAAAATTAAAAATAGAATTACCATATGATCTATCTATTTCTGAGTGTATACCCAGAATAACCAGAAATCAGAGTCTCAAACAGACACTTGTATTTGCATGCTCATAGCAGTATTATTCATAGTACCCAGAAAGTAGATGGAGTCCACATGTCTTCATCCCAAAGCATTCACAGTCAAGCGTCAATAGCCAGAAGGTAGGAGTGACCCAGCATCCTACTGAAGCTGAATGTCTCCTTTCTTTATTTCTTTTCTAGAATAAATTTGTTGCAGATATGCTTAATGGTATTGATTCCTTCACCTGACTGACCCCCAAAATGTTCTCTTGCAGTGTGGGGTGCTGTGGCTACTCCACAGTTCTTCCTTCGGCTCATCTTTCAGCTGATCCAGGGTGCCCTTCTTCTCACGTATGCATGTGAAGCCTACTTATGCTCCAAAAGGTTGTCCATCTTGCCCCAGGTCCACAGTCTTAACTGATAAAAAAAAATGCTTCTTAGAAATAGTGTCAGCTAATCAGAATCATGGAAAAAGAGCACTGAGAACTGGGACATTTTCAAGTATAAGGAGGAGGAGGAGGAGGAGGAGGGGAGGAGGAGGAAAAAAGAGGAAGAGGAGGAAGAAAGAGGAGGAGGAACTGACATAAATCATTAAATTTTGAAAGTGCTCAGAGGCTCTGAAAAGAGCAAGTATTTTTTTTTTCCAGAGACAGGGTATCCCTATGTAGAGCTGGCTGTTCTGGAACTCTGTCTATATATATGTATATATATATAGACAAGGCTGTCTTGGAACTCACAGAAACTCACCTGCCTCTCCTCCTGAGTGCTGGAATTGAAGGCATGAGCCACCATGGCCAGGCTAGAGCAAGTATTTTAACTATGGTTAAAACAGAAAGGATTGGTTTGGTGGGCTTAGATCAAGCCTTCTGGGATGTTTCGAGTACAGTATCCCTAAGTACCTCATTGGTTTCTTCCTTCGAGCTTCTACATCTCTGCCTTGGTGCCCAAGTCGGGAGACTGGAGGGAAGAGCCAATTTGGCTCTTACTGACATTAGTGGATCCTGCTCATTTAGACTGTAGATAAATTTTAGAGGCTGTGGTGACCAAACAAGACAAGATCATATATAGTTACATACATGCATATTTATATGTACATATATGCATCTATAAACGGCATTTTGAGTGGGGTGCTGAGAATAGTACATGGATACAGTGCAATCATATATCACATAACATTTAAGTCAAGTGTGGTCACATTTATGTCAGGGCCCATATATACTTAGCTGAAATATTCCTTCCTCTAATGATGTCATTACCACAGTGACATCACACTCTAAGGCAATGCATTAGTCACCTGTTTGAGGTGTTGCTGGTATGTATAATTAGTGCTACTGTGCCACCAGTCTCATATAATTATATATAGCACATGATCCTTGACAATTATAATAAATGACTCTGCTATTGGTTGTATTTTTTCTACTGTACTTTTTTAGTCTTAGAGTGTACTCCTATTTATAGAAAGAAAAGAGCTCTGGAAAAACATGTGCTGAATTATCCCTGACATCATTCATCATACCTTGAGCATCATTTTCTCTTACATTGACTTAACTGTGTGTTGTTTTTGGTTCACTGTGGCCTCTAAATGAACCAGATCTGGTGCTAATGTTGTTAGTAAGGGACCACAGTGAGTGATTGGCCTAGAAACAAAATTAAAAATGATTAGGAACCATGAAGTACAAAATCAATGATGGTTATTTCTCTCTAATCAGGCATGTCCCATTTAGCTATGATCTTGAAGAAGAATTGCTAAATGTCAGAAGCTGTGAAGTCACTGAAGGTAACCACACAAACACAGCTTCAAGAAGAGCCTATATCAGCTGTGGAGTAACTTCTGATGATCTGAGCTGAAAGCCAGGCACTGAACTGCATTAGCACCAAGACCATAAGGACAAACGCACAGTGTGCTTTCAGTGCTAAAATAAAGGCAGGCCTGATTTTGACCTTGAATACATTGCAAATACTGGGTGGTTTAAGTGATTATGGACTCATTATTCCATGAGTTAATGTGAAAACACTTAAGAATTTTGGGAAACTCGAGATAAGCTACTTGTGAGAGGGAATTCCTTTCCAGAAGAAATCTGCGGCATGGATGAGACCTCCCCATTCTGGAATGGATGCCTGAAATGCTAGGGGTGCAATAGGCTACTCATCTAGGTTTGTGTAAATAATCCGTAATATCCACCTAAGGACAAAATAACGTAAGGGTGCATTTCTCGGCACCTCACTCCTGTTAAACAACATCTGATGGGAGTGTCTGTATATTGAGCTGCTGTCTGGCTGCCGTCATCATTAGTAACTTCTGTGAAACCAAATGGCAGTGAGGGAAAAGGGATTTGAATTCACCTGGAAATGTGAGATACCAGGCAGAATCAGCTAGGGGTTTCCTCTTCAGCCCCTATGATCTTCCAGAGACTGTGGGAGGCCTCCTTCTTGGAGCTACAGTTAAAGACAGACAGTGGTAAAATTGAACCACATTCCATCCAGATTGCCTCTCCTTCTAGACATGTTAGTTTCTTCTTGGGTTGAGACTCGAGATGTGGTTCGTCTTTGCTGAGAAGTCCTCCTGGACTAGGTGAAGCGCTTCACTTTCAGGCCTCCATTGTCTGTCTACTACAGGAGAAAGAGCCTTATCATGCATCCAGGAAAGAGCCTCACCCATGCAGCAGCAAAGAGCCTCATCACAAAGCAGGAAAGAACCTCTTCGTGAGTCTGGCAGCTGAAAGGAGGCTCTTCTCTCTACTGTAGTCTCCGTGGTTACTCCTCTGGGCCAGAGAGTTTGCTGAGATTCTCCAAAAAGGATCCTGGAATCAAGATCCATCTCTCTGTCAAGAAAGTGTCACCCAACCCCCTTCACATTTAAAAAGAAAAGCTCTCTTTCCCAAGACCATGGAAATAACTGATAGAATTTTGAAAGCAAATTTAATTTTCAGTAGCATAGCCTTTTCTTTGGACAATACTCAGGTTAATTTCATGAGAATATTTCCAATAGATAATATTGAACATGGCATCTTAACTCCAGCAATTTTGTCACTACGTTTCATAAAAACAGCAGAAAAGGCAAGTTGTGAAGTTGATATCCTCACTCTCATTGAGGAAGAGGCAGGAACCATAGTGCTGAGACCCAAGGCCTGTATCATTTTCTACTCACCAGCAAGTGGCGCCATTATCCACCTTGTCCCAGGGAAGTTGTTTTGTTTTTTACTCCTGCAGCACTAACTTCCTCCGTTTAGGGAATTTGACTTTGTCCTAGGTGTGATTGGGCTTTGTTTCTTTTTTTCCTTCTTTATTTAGCAAGGTAGTCTCTGCTTTCTCCTTTTTATCTACCAGTCTCTCAGGTTGCCAAATCTTTTTTTTTTTTTGTATTTATTTATTTTATTTTATTTTATTTTATTTTACAATACTATTCAGTTCTACATAACAGCCACAGATTCCCTTGTTCTCCCCCTTCCTGCCCCCTCCCTTCCCCCCAGCACACCCCCCATTCCCACCACCTCCAGATCAAGGCCACCCCGGAGGACTGAGATTGACTGAGATAGACTCAGTCCAGGCAGGTCAGTCCCCTCCTCCAGATTGAGCCAAGCGTCCCTGTATAAGTCCAGGTTTCAAACAGCTATCTCATGCAACAAGCCAGGACCTGGTACCACTGCCTAGATGCCTCCCAAACAGATCAAGCCAATCAACTGTCTCACCTATTCAGACGGCCTGATCCAGTTGGGGCCCCTCAGCCTTTGGTTCATAGTTCATGTGTTTCCATTCGTTTGGCCATTTGTCCCTGTGCTTTATCCAACCTTGGTTTCAACAATTCTCGCTCATATAAACCCTCCTCTTTCTCGCTAATTAGACTCCCAGCGCTCCACCCGGGCCTAGCCGTGGATGTCTGCATCCAGATTCCTCAGTCCTTGGATGGGGTTTCTGGCACAACTATTAGGGTGTTTGGCCATCCCATCACCAGAGTAGGTCAGTCCCAGCTGTCTCTCAGCCATTGCCAGCAGTCTTTTGTGGGAGTATCTTTGTGGATTTCTGTGGGCATCCAGAATATATAAGGAACTCAAGAAATTAGACATCAAAACGACCAACAGTCCAATTAAGAAATGGGCTATAGAACTAAACAGAATTCTCAACAGAGGAAACTCAAATGGCTGAAAGACATTTAAGGAATTGCTCAACATCCCTAATCATCAAAGAAATACAAATCAAAACAACTCTGAGATACCACCTTACGCCTGTCGGAATGGCTAAGATCAAAAACACTGAGGACACTTTATGCTGGAGAGAATGTGGAACTCAGGGAACTCTCTCCACTGCTGGTAGGAATGCAAGCTTGTACAACCAATCAGGTTGCCAAATCTTAATGATTCTGTTTGAAATGTGTATCTCAAATCTTTCTTCTCCCTTTTTTAATTTTAGACTTCTAAAGAATATCAAACACATACATATAAGAGGCAAACAATTATTCGCTTTAAAAAAAAAACTGTGGTGTAAATCCCATCTCATCATAACCTTCCCTGGCCCTAGTCCTGCCCCAAGAGACAGAGATGCTACATAAGCTTCCAGATTAATACAAATATCAACTTGAAGAAGCATGAAGCACAATTGCTCCTTGACTTACATGCAAGGTTGAAGCCAGGTTAATCCATCATAGCTTGAAAAACGTCTTCAGCCTGAGTACATTTAAAGCACTTAATAAGATGAACTTCAGGGCTGGAGAGATGGCTCAGAGGTTAAGAGCACTGACTGCTCTTCCAGAGGTCCTGAGTTCAATTCCCAGCAACCACATGGTGGCTCACAACCATCTGTAATGAGATCTGGTGCCCTCTTCTGGTCTGCAGTCACATATGCTGTATACATAACAAACAAATAAATCTTAAAAAAAAAAAAAAAAAGGAACTTCAGAACATCTGAATTAGCCTACTGTTGAGTGAAATCATCTAACACAAAGTCTATTTCATAATAATTGCCACATACCTCCTGTATATGCACAGATGGGTATTTTGTATAGACATTATGGCATGTGAAAACAGAAAACAAATTATCCAAGAGCATTGATGTCATAGTTCATAGTTGAGTACTCATCACCTATGATACCAAGCATTTCAAGAAATTGTCCTATTCTATATTGATGGGCCCCAAAAAGGTCAAATTAAAAGTACAGTTTTTATTTAATAAGTATCACTGTCACACAATGTAAGTCAGAGACAGCAGCCTGGGATTGGAATTGTGCTCTCTAGAGCCATACACCGTGAAAAGCTCAGTAGTCATCATAGATAGTAATATAGTCAGAATGTAACCATTTTCAATTCTTTTAGCTAAGTCAGCTAGTATTTGTCTTCATAATCTGCATAATAAGCTTGGAGTGTTTGCCCAAGTTTTCCAATATAGTTGTGTGCTGATATCCCAATGTAAGGCTATTTGACTTCCTCAAGCTCCCCACAAGCCTTCCCATGGCTTTTCATCTTGATCCTCTCCGTATAGTTACATTGTGATTTTCTTAGCACCAACAGTCAGCATTTATCTTGCCAGAATCCTGTACTCAGTATCCATTTATGAGTCCAACAGCAGTATACATCACTCTGATTGCTTCCTTCTGCAACCTTAGGTTTTTAGAATAGTTATCACTGGCCTCCTTGTTTTTTCAATTCTCTTAGTACTCTACTTATCAATAACTGCCTGAATCTTCTCATTTCCACCAGCAACTTCTCAAATATGGTTTCTGATTATGCCATTATTTTTCTTAAAGATGTACCTCCTCCACCTTTGATACTCTTGCTCTGTAGATCACTTCCTTTCTGAATCAGCTACAAAGCCACTATCCTGAAAGTCCCTCACATACATACTCAAACCCAGCCTGAGAATGTCTTTCACTTCTCTCTTGAAGGCATCCTGTCTGTTGTGGTTTTCATGTCTCTGTTGTTGTTGTTGGGTAGAGCATGTTGTCCTAAGTTTTTTTGAGACACAATACATTGGAGGTAAGTTTGCTGAAAATACTGTTTATAATGTATCTGTGGTACATATTAATGATTTAGCCAATCATATATTCCTAGGCAGGAAATAATGTTTCTTTATAATGCTGAAAATAGTTCTCCACTAATGTCTGGTTTCCAAAACAGGTGCTGAATAATGAAGCTCTGTAAGTAGCCTGTCTTTTGCCTTTGGAACATATTTATATTTTCTTTATCCCTAGTGTACTGAAATTTCCTAAGTATGTGTCTTGGTGTGGCCTTTTAATAAGTTTTATTTTGAGGGAATGATTTTTGGAATTTTAATCTAAATACCAATGGCTGTCATTTTCCAACAACAGCTATCAGGAATGGGAGATAGCTCAGCAGGTAAAACAGTTGCAGCGTTAAGCATGAAAACCAGAGTTCAGATACCCAGAACCCACATAAGAAATTGGGTGGCCATGCTGCCTCCCACCCTGTAATTCCAGCAGAGATGGAATCCTGAAACTAAGCCAGACAAGTGGCCCAACCAGGGAGTTCTGGACTTAACTTGCCACAATGAATAAAGTGGAGATCAATTAAGGAAGACAATTGACATCAATTTTGAGACTCCATAACCATGTGTATATGTGCAGGTGCACCCATGCATACACATGGACTAACATATCAGTAAATACACATATACACACAAATGCACATCTTACACACATACACATGTGAAAACTTAACAAATATTTCTTTGATAATTCTGTTTTATCCACTTTCTTTGTTCCATCTTGAGTAGTTTCTACTGGTTGATATTGGAATCTTCCAGTGTATACATCTTTTTTTCTTATTTTTTGTATCTTCCTGTTCTGTTCTCAGTGAAATTTCTTTGATTCTTTCAAATTGTCAGTTTTAGTTACAGCATGCATTTGTGTGAGTACATTTTAATTCATTTGTTACTTTTTAAGCATTTTTGTCTCTGGGGAATGTTAATGTTTTCTTTAAAGGAAGTTCCTGTTGCTTTTTTGGAGTTCTTTCTCCTTTTTAAATTTTTGTTTTATTTATTATTGTAGCGCATGATCCATATGTTTGAGTGTGGGCACATTCACACAGAAGCCTGAGGATAACCTCCA
>NW_023505344.1:0-40000 GCF_004664715.2 Peromyscus leucopus | reverse complement strand
TGGATGAACTCAGAGTAATCTGTCATTCTGAAAGGGCTCCCAGCTCAGCAAGTCATTTCCTTCTCCCCTCATCTTCCAGGTTATCTTCTCTCACTAGTGTTACTGTTTTAATTCAACAAACATTTGTTGAGCACTCATTAGCCAGGCTTTGTGTAGTCATTGTTGAATATCAAGAATAAGAAGCTCATTTCTTATGCTGGAAGAGACAGACATGCAAAAAACAAAACTATGAGCTTTAGGAAGAGGATATTTATCATGTAGTTGCTACATGCTGGAAACTGTACAGTCTTCTTCAAAATATAGGAAAGCACCGAGTGCTTGACTCTGCCAGGGAGAAGGGGATTGCGCCCAAGCAATCTCCTCTGAAGTCAGCCTTGAGAAATGAGTGGAGTTCGTGGACAGAAAAAGCACAGATCATCCGTGCATTCTGGACAGGAGGAAGACAGCTTGAGCAATGGTGTCAGATGACATGATGTGAATGGGGCCTTGAGTGGCTCTGGGGGAGAGGAGTCTGAACTGCATTGAGGAGCTTCCCCTTCCCAGCTGCAGCCTTTCCAGTTGCTTCGGTGTCTTTGTATGCATTGTCTTACTTGATCTGAGCAGTCTGCCATTCCCTTCTCAGCCAGAGCACTAATTACCTGTCAGCTAAAATGAGGGAGCCTTTGGACACACCTAGGAAGAGCTGGAAGGGATGTTAATCAAAGCCATTCTGAGAAAGTGATTAAAATTCCCAATGTGTTCTACAAGCCTTCTGCTTCCCCTGAATTTTCAGTGCAATTATTATCTCATTCTTCGGGAGCAGTCAGCTCTCCAGAGAGGTATCCTGAGCAGCCCTGACATTTCAGAATCAGAGCATGAGCTCCCAGCTGGCTGAGGAGCCTGGCAGCTCCCTCTGAATCTCCAGCAGCGACCTGGCTGCTGCCCTGCGGTGGCCTCTGTTTTGGACCTGGCTTTCCTGCATTTCTCTGCTGGAACTCTCAACACTGCTGTTGTGGCACACACCCACACTGGCTCCAAGTCCCCTGGCTACAGAAATGAGAGCCAAGGAGCGCAGAATGCTCAGGAACAGATGTTCAAACATAATACTTTCCAAACTTCTGTGTGCATTTTATGCCCTCCAGAGGCTTGTTAAGAATGCAGGTGGTTGCTTCCCAACATAAATAATCAGATTCAGGGACTCTAAAGTCAGCTCTGAAACCTCCACTCCTTTGGAGAGAGGGGCAAGACAGGATCTCATTCTGTAACATAGACTTGCCTGGAATGCATCCTGTATCTCAGGCTGCCTTAGCACTCAGGACAACCCTGCTGTCTCAGCTGTCATTACAGATGTAAGCCTCCATGTCTGACTGAAAATCCACTTTTTAAAAGAGTTGATATTTTAAGAATAGAAACCCAAGAATTTGGGTTTTGAAATCTCTGTGATTAGAGCATCCTGGCACACAGACCTGAGCTCATCAGTGTCTGATGAGACATAAAGGTGAAGTCGAAGGGCGCAGATTAAACTCCATAAAGCACCTCAAGCCACATCAATAGTGTTTGTTACTATTCTTCCAGTCCCATTTGGGTGACACACCCACAGAGGCTCTACTCTTTCCAGAGACACTGAGGACCTCTGTCTCACAGCTTGCCGACTCTGGGGACAATGCAGCCCCGAGGAGGGTTTTTCCACATGGCTCCAAGGTCACTACCCTCCCTGCAGCAGCCTCTCTAACCCAGCCTCGCATGCCTGAGCAAAGAAATCTTTGAAAACCACTTCCAGCCTGGCTAATGATGTAGTTCTTCAAAAGGTGTCACCAGGATGAAAAACAGCTCAAAATGGTGAGTCCTCCTTATTTTACCAGCACAGCCGGTGGGAAGTTCCTGCCAAGCGAGATCAAACTTCTTGGGAATGTTTTGAAAAGCTGATGGAAACAAGGGTCCCTGTCACACTTCTGTCACACTCCACCAGCTTGTGGGAAAGCTCTTTTGGAAGATGTAGTCAGCTCCGAGACTCACAGAAGTGATGCCTCCCGGTGCACTGTCCTTTCCATTGCAGGCTGAAAGCTACACCCTCTTGTTTCTAAGGCAGAAAGGGAAAGGTTAGAGAAGCATCCAGGCTTTCCCAAAAATAACTATAGCAGCTTGAAGGTGCTATCTAAAAAGATGGCTCCCCAAGCATCCCTGTCCAGATCTGCCAGAAGCCTGAGCTGGGCACTGTTTAATCTCCTCCATGCATTCCTTGGCTTCTGTGTAGTGGTCCAGGTGCCCTCTGTCTGTGGAAAGCTGAGCCATCTGTCAGGCATCTCTCTCCTGCTCCCCAGGCTTTCCTTTCACCTACACATCTTGATTAGCAGATGATGGTTCTACTCTGACGTTTGTTTTATCCTTTGACAGGTTTTCAGCTAAATAGCAAGAGGACAAGGGATTCTTCACAGATTCCTTTTCCCTTCACAGAGCCAAATCAACTTTCCTTGGCTCCCCTTTCCAATATGCCCAGGAAAGGAACTGTAGGTTCAGAAAGGAGGGAAATAATAAATAGTCAAGGCCAGGTCTACCTTGCTCTGTATGATGCAGAAAATGCTTGTTTATTTCTCCAGGTGTCACCAGGTTGACACTAAGTGGCAGACTAAAATAGATAGGGGATTTATCCTAGAGCTCAAAGCAAATGCTGAAATCAGAAGGGAGGTTGTTTTCTTGGAAACAAAAAAAGCAAATTGAATCACATGGCCGTCTCTAATTCCCTAGTCTTCCCCTGTATCACCTCTTATCCCCTGTCTGAGTTGTCCTGGAGTTTAGGTAAGGTCTCAGGAGAGAAAATAAGATACAGAATTCAGAGATGAGGACAGAAGTGGGGACGAGAGTGGGAAGGTACACACCCCTCCTCCGATCACTCAGCCAAGTGAACCACGTAGAGACTCAATACTAGGATCCATTCGCCTGATGAGTCAGTCACACGCAGAAAGAAAGTGTGATGCAGTAAGAGCCAGAAATGGGAAGCGTGCTCACCCCCTCCTCACTTCTCTCACATTCTACATTCAACCCATCATTAATCTTACAGTCTGACTCTCATGAACATGTCAAACCCACCTGCTTTTCTCAGTTCCTCAGCTCATAGTTCCTCATACCATTTGCTTTTGCCTAAATGAATATAGCCACAGACCCCCAGCTGGACTATCCATCCCTTCCTTCTGCTCCCCACAAAGTACCTTGAGAGGCCTTTCAAGGGTACAGAATTCATGTTATTTCTCTGATAAACATCTTTCAAGATATGCATCTCTCCCCTTGTGAAGGCCCTGCTTTTCTGTTCAAAGCCGAAGGCCATGTATGATCTGGTCCCTATTTATTTCTCCAGCTACAACTCTTAAGAGTTCTTATGAGTTCTGCCTCAAATAGTGGGCTCCAGAAAACTACACATCTCTTCTTAAAAGTATACATTTCATTTGTGAGTCACTGTGCATGTTTTCTCTGTTTGAATCATCTGACATTTCCAATCACCCTTGATTCCTTCCTGAACTTTGAATCTCAACTAAAACTATACTTCCTCTAAACTACCTTTCCTAACCCTCAAACTGGTGTGTCCTGGATTCTCCTCTGTGTAGCCCCAGAAACTTATACATCCTACTTCTGGTTTATATGATCCAAGAGTGCAGGAGCCATGGCAACTAGCAGACTTAGCCTGTCCTGGCCTTGGATCACAGAACAAAGGAGACTCTGTAGGGATTTTGTCTGTCTGTTTTTGCTTAAGCAACATGAGATTTATATTCTCACACTTCTGCAGATCAAAGCCCAAGATCAAGATAGCAGTAGGTTTTCTTTCTCCTAAATCTTTGTCTCTGACCACTTTCTTACTGTGTTTTTTACATACTCTTTGCTCTGGATGTGAGAATCCCTGGTAACTCTCAGTATATTCAAATTTTATATTTTCAAAATTTTTAATTGACACAGTCATTATACATATTTGTGGTCTGTGGCACAGTGTAATTCAATACAATTTGCAGGATGTAGCAGTCAAATTGGGGTAATCAGAATACATCCTATCATCTCAAATATTTATCATTTCTTCAAGTTGGAAATATTCAAAATTCTATCTTCTAGTTATTGAACATACTATATCACTGTTACTAATAGTTTGCATACTTGCTCTGTGTACAAAACTAGAAGTTAATCTTCTGTGTATCCTTGGCTAGCCTAGAATGCACTATGCAGACCAAGCTGTTGTGGGATATTTGTACACTGTGAAGAGATATTGCTGTGATTGGTGTAATAAAAAGTTGAACAGCCTTTTTATTTATGGCTAGGCAGGAGAGATAGGTGGCACTTCTGGGCAGAAAGAGGAAGAGGAGAATCGAAGCACTGGAGAGACACAAGGAGACACGGAGGAAGCAGGATGGGCAGTACTTGACAGAACATAGATTAATAGAAATGGGCTAATTATAAGAGCTAGTTAAAAACAAGCCTAAGCTAAGGCCAAGCTTTCATAATTAATAAGAAGTCTTCATGTCATTACTTTGTATCTGGCTGGTGGGACAGAAAAAGACTTGCTACACCAACCTAGTTTCAAATTCATAGGGAATCAACCTACATCTGTCTCCCAAATGCTGAGGTTAAAGGTATATGCCACCATGCCTTGCCTAACTGTGTATATATATACATTCATATACATATACATATATATACATATACATGCATATACATATATACCTATTGGCTAATACTTGCCTGTCCATCCCCTTCATATACCAATCTCTGTTAAACCACTATTCTACCTCTCTACTTCTATGATAATTAACTATTTTCACTTCCATGTGTGAATGAGAACTTTTGGTATTTCTCATTCACTACCTGGCTCAATGAGAATTTTTAAATGAGAATAAATAAATGCCTGTATCTTCCTTTTTTCATATTAAATGCTTAAAACACTACAAATATGGTTTACTTTTG
The DNA here is from genome assembly GCF_004664715.2 of Peromyscus leucopus. Lineage (NCBI taxonomy): Eukaryota > Metazoa > Chordata > Mammalia > Rodentia > Cricetidae > Peromyscus > Peromyscus leucopus. The sequence continues at coordinate 35,080 of NW_023505344.1, read as the reverse complement.
TCTTATAGCCATGAAATTGTTTCTCTTAGTTCATGAGATTAAGGTGAAAGTGGTATCTATTTTCCTTTTCCTTCTTTTAATCTTCAAACTCTACCTGTCATCTCTCTCTCTCTCTCTCTCTCTCTCTCTCTCTCTCTCTCTCTCTCTCTCTTTCTCATTGCATTTTGGTGGAAAAACAATATATTCCTTGAGCTAGACCCAGTCCAATTCAATCTCTGAAAGTGACATACAATATCTCAAAACTATAGCAGTCTTGTCTACAATACTTGCTTGACTGTCAGTCAAGTACTTCCTTATGATAAATCTCTTGTCCTAAACTATCCTAATCATGACTCAACATTTCACAGTTTTATCGAGCATCTTCCAGCAACACTGTGAAGTACCATTAGGACCAAGTCATTTTGGAGTCCTGTCATAGAAGAAATGAATTATTTCTTTTCTACAAGTTTACCTATAAAGGGAAATTTTGTCATTAAATACGGAATGGTTAAGTGAGTAGTACACAATGTAACTTAGGCCTGTCTATTTATGGTTAGTGCTGAAGCCTACTGCAGTTGTCCTAAATGTAAGAAAGGCCAAGGTCGTAGCTAAAGGATTGGAAGAACTCGTAAACTTGGAGGGCTTTAAGGCAAGGGATGAGGCTTATCTAGAATAAATGGTACTGGGCAGCAGAAAACTGAGTGATTCAGTTATTTCTGTGAGTTCCCATGGAAGACAAAGCATGTTTACTACTGAGGTGGAATGGTTCCTATCAAGAAACCTCATTTAAAGGTCTCCAGTCTCCACAGATCCCAAGAGAACAGTCAAGACACATCAGACTTACTTCAACAGTGCCTTGGCAGCTACTGAGCAATGGAAGAAACTCTGGGTTGAGAAGTCAAAGGACTTAAAATGCCTTTCCAGAGAAACTGTAAATTACTGTTTTGTTGGCTAAACACTTAACGTCTCTCAGCCCCACTTTCATTGCATATTTATAAATAATCCCCGCTTGGCACAACTACTGGCATTCATGTTGCTGTGGTCAAAGCACTGGAAAGTATGACACTTCAGAAGGGCTGAAAGAAAAATCAGGAATGCAAAATGTCCACATTGTTATTTCTTGGTAGCTTTCTTGGCTTTGGGCTTCTTATCCTACATGCCACCATCACCCTAGAGATAGGACAGTGATGAACTGAGCATTTGATGGAGTTTGATGTTGTGCATATCACAAGCCCATGTGGCTTCTTATTAAAAAGAGACACTATAGAGAAAAATGCAATTCTCCTGAGTTAATTGTCTTGGCTCTAGATTCTTTTTTATTCAAAGATTAAAAACAAGTATTTAATGTACTATTCTGGTAAGGTCTACTATCTAGACTCCATTATAGACACCCCTTCTCTATCCTATTCAATCTGTTATCATGTTGTAGAAAGAGGAATAAACAACATGAAATGAATTTTACTAGAAGAGAACAATACTTATAAATTTGCTCTAGGTTCTTTAAACATATAATCAAAAGGTAATTGTTTATTTTTATTTCCAAAGAATACATTGAATATCCACTATATGCTAGTGTTTTGTTAAATAATAATATAAATGAAAAGGCCATAATAAGACTTTTTGTGTAGTAGGCAATCCATAAACTTGTCAACCTAATGTCTTTAAATGTAAATCACAACTGAAACACCACGGCAGCCACAAATACAAGGACTAGCAAACAGTACAGCTTTTATATAGCAACAACATGGGGCTGATATTTGTACTTTCAATACTAGACGATAAGACCTATTCTTGAAAAGTGTACGTGCTTTACTAGAACACAAAGGAACATGGAGTTGCGGAGATCAACTTCCCATGCCACTCTTAAAGAGCTATGTCAACAGGCACGCATCTTGTGCATTTTAGCATTTAGCACCCCATTTCCTATGAAAGTAGAGTGAAGCATTGTGTCCCACCACTACCCTCAGGCACTGCCATGGAGCAGGGACAATGGGCACATTCAGGAGAAAACTGTACAGTCTTTGTTTCAGCACCAAGGACAGGGTTACCAGAGACAACTTGACTCTCCTAAATTGACTGTGGTTTGGCAACTGGATCCAAGGCTGCACCAGAAACTCATCCTTTCTTTTTCTGTTTACTAGAGGTCATCCATGAAATCTTGAATCTCACTTTAATGTTATGTGGCCTTATTAACTTGAATCCTGAGATGTAGAAACTATGTGCTTAGTGGTCCATGGCAATGTTAACACTGACATTCTCATTCAACTACCGCCCATCTGCCTGGCTCTATATCTACTGCTTAAAACCCATCTGTCTGCATTAAAAATTGCCTTTTCATGTTATGGTTTATTATTTTCTGTTCTACTTACAAATCATAGTTCCAAGGCTAATCCATGTGAATCCTATCAACATTGTAGAACTCAATTCATCCCTGAGGCCAAGGTAAAATTAGATACCTGGATTATAGCTTGAATAGAAGCTATAGACTAGGGGGGGATAATCAGGTCCACAGAATAAGATGTAGAAGGACACAGGCTCAGTAAGCACTCTTCCATGAGGAATTTTATTACAGATTGGTGGTTGATATATTGTGCACCCCAATAAACTTATCTGGGGGTCAGAGAACAGAATAACTACTATATTAAAGATAGGTTTAGGTAGTGGTAGCACATGCCTTTAATCCTAGCATTCCAGAGGCAGAGATCCATCTGGGTCTCTGTGAGTTCAAAGCCACACTGGAAACAGCCAGGCATGGTGACACACGCCTTTAATCCCAGGAAATGATCGCAGGAAGCAGAAAGGTATATAAGGCGTGAAGACCAGGAACTAGAGCCTTTTTTAAAGCTTTTTGCTTTTAGCAACAGTTCATCTGAGATCCATTTGGGTGAGGACTTAGAGGCTTTCAGTCTGAGGAAAGAAGATCAGCTGAGGAATTGGCGAGGTGAGGTTAGATGTGGCTTGTTTCTGTTTCTCTCTAATCTTTCAGCATTCACCCCACTACCTGAATCTGGGTTTGTTTTTATTAATAAGACCTTTTAAGATTCATGCTACATGGATTGTGAAGACTGGGACTCAATCTTCTTACCACTCTATTTCAATTACATCGTACTTAGTAGCCATCCCTTAAGAGTCCCTTAAATAAATTAATAGTCACTGTATGCATCCAAGGTCTATGGAATTTTATTTTATTTAAATTAACTTTTGGTCTAATAGGTAAAACATAGTCATGAGTATTCAAGTACAAATCCAGATGGTTATGAAACACAGAGCAATTCAGTATGGAGGTGTACAGTATATATACCCAGAATAGGGGTTTGCAGCAATGAGAATTCAAGTAAGTGGGGAAATACCCACTGAAATCAAGCAAATTCCTGAGTGTGTGAAGTCTTGAGTGAATATGTATTATTGACATGGGTACTTCCATGCCAAACACTCAAGGCCTCAGACCCATGAAAATTCCAAAGCCATTTCTCCATTTGGGCCAGCCTCAAGAGGGATGGCAAAGCTTTCTTTGGGAGTGTGAGTGCGAGTCAGCCAAGGAACAGTGTGCACCAAAGCAAAGACTGCAGCTTCATCCTCCTCCTTGGATGTGTGCAGCCTGAAACTGCTCACCTACAGAGACTTTCTACTGAGACCAGTTGACCCTCCCCCTGTGCTATATATAATAAACATGCTGATGTTCTGGGTTGCAGGGATAGCCCACCCCATCTGACTCCATCTTTTTTCTGTATATGTGTCTAGTGAGGGTTTTAGTACACAAGCCATGTGGATCATGGTAAATCCCCATCCTTGTGACATGATAAAAGTTAATTTGTCTCTGGTCTCTAATATATTTAAATGGTGTATTACAGAAGAAAAATCATTCTCTGTTCACTATATTCCAAAAAGAACTCGTTAACTCCCTGCCCCCCAAACCAATAAATCAGTAAGTTTTCTCTGTCAATCTATTCCTGACATGGGTTAACTGGGATTTTACCAGCTATAGAAGCTACCTCATCCTGCTCAGAGCTGATCCTTGCTGTGCTGATCCTTGAGTCTGCGTTCTAGTGTCATCTAGGAGTCAAGTGGCTTGCATTCTGCTTCTGGATCTGCCGGTGCTTGTTGTTCTCTTGTACAGTGCAGACACCACTGTTCTTACCCTGCCTGTCTCTCTTCCATCATTTCCTAGGGGCTCTGGGAACTACATAAACCAGGTAAGCCTTTTTCTCTTCATGTGTCATGATATGTAACCTCTATATCCTGCCCCCATGATCCCTCTACCTAGAGAAGACCCCTATTTTCCAAAGTTTCATATATGGAAATGCATCCAAATTCTGTTGAATAAAGCCTTGAAGTTTCCTAGCTCTCCCTGCTGTGGTTTCTCAATATCCTGCTTCTCTCTACTCCCTGAGTTGAGTGGTTTCCAACGCATAACAGTACGTTAAAAACTATGTGAGGAGATTATAGAAGCATCATTGCTTGGACTCAACACCAAACACTTAAATATCCACTTTTGCTGGTGGTCAGTCTATTGTAGAAACTTCCCAGATGATTTTCATGTGAACCATGGCTAAGGACTTTAACTGCCCATGTTTCTATTTTTATTTTTATATCATTTTTTTTATTTTGTGTATAAGCATGTATGTACATGGTTCATACCTGCCATAGAGTCATGTAGAGGTCAGATGACAAATTGTAGGATTAAGTACAATTTGTTTTTCTTCTACTATTGATCCCAGAAGTGAAAACTCAGATCATCAGACTTGGTGGCAACCACTTTTTATCTGCTAAGCCATCTTATTGGCCTTTGCTGCCCATATTCCTATAGCTACACTTCTTCTATAGTGTTTGACATCAATTCATAAAATCCTTGAAGGCAGAGAGTGTGCATAATATTATGAGTCAGTGACTAGCTCAGAGTCAGTCATTGGTGAGCAATTGTTGGATTGAATTTTGCTGGATTGAACTGATCACTAGAAGAAAGAAAACATGTGGGCACTGTTCATTGGCTGCAACTAATCATCAAGACAGACTTAAGCAGTGTGTTCCCTCCTCTGATTCTCATGGGAAAGATGAGAATTGTCTTTGGGAGCTGTCTCTCTGCTCACTTATACACACTCCTTGCTTATTTCCTAAAGGGGGAGAGCTAATGTGATGTGACAAGCACCTGGTACAAAGGGAGCACATCTCCCATAGACAGAGTCGCTCTATTCTTTAAAGGAAAATCCCACAGCCCCACACCTTTTCCCCTTTGCCTTGTGTCCTCTTCCTGCACATGGGGAAATACAATGTCCTAGAAACACCATATTACTTCCAATAGGTCTCAGGTTTGAAAAAAAAATGAGATCATTTAATCTACATTTTCCGGGCATCTTCAACTGTAGAATTCAAGAATTTTGATTGCATGTGAAAAGAACAACTCCCAAGGTTGATTGTAGAAGGGGCCAGTTCTTTCTTCCATTTTTTTAAAAAATAAAATTCTGCTGGCTCTGGGGTCATAAGAGAGGGAGAACTGGCCCTGCCTCTCAGCAGCTGCGGCACTTGGGAGAGTGGCTCCTGCACCTCTGTAGTAGAGTGGGCTACAGTAGAGCTGGCCCTGGTGGTGCAGGTACGGAAGAGCCATCCCTGAGGACATGAAGCAGGAGAACTGGCCCTGCCCCTTGCTCGTTGCTGCAAGGGGTGAACTAGCCAGGGGCAATGCTGGAGAGCTCACAGTGGTGGTGAGGACAAGGGAGAGCTGGCAGGCTGAACAATCTTGCAACTACCCAGGCCCAGAACCAGGGTTCTGAGTTGGCCCAACCCAACATCCACCCCATCTAATGATCTGCTTGAGCACGTGAAAGGGCCGGTCCTGCCGACCCAAAGCTGCAGGATCTCCACAGCACAGGGCAACAACAGATATCCAAGAGGAGTTCCAGTGAGGGTCCAGCATCGATAGTGTGGAAGAACCCAGAGGCCTCGAACCAGAGCAATGATTCTCTGTGGACAAACACTTGCAAGTAAGGACATATGGACAAAAGGGTTTACTGTGTGACTCACTGTGTCACACTACAGCTTCCATGATAAGATTTTTCCTTTTTTTCTCTTAAATTTTATTCTATTGGGGGAAGTTTGCAAAGGGCAGAGGGTGGATATGAAGGGACAAGGAAATGAATGGGATTAAGATGCATGATGTGAAAGACACAAAGAATAAATAAAAAAGAAAGTTTAAAATAAATAGATAAGTAAAAATAAAAATAAAAATATTCACTTTTTGTTCTAGCCTCTCAGTGTTTTGTGTGCATATACATAACACACACACACCACACACACACACACACACACACACACACACATCAGTGTTTGAGCGAGCTCCCTGACTGTGAGAGGTGTGAATGTCAGTAGAGTTATTTTGGTGTCACCCACAGGGTATGTGAACTTGAAAACAAAGTAGGTGCAGTGGAAACCCAACCCACATCCTGTCTCTGCCCTGAAGCCTAGACAAGCAGACATCTCCACCAATTACATAACCTATCAGAGAGTTTTGGGCAACAACAGCTAAGACTCTTTTTATTTATCTAAAGTTAGATCTACCTTCCAAACAGAAATGCAAAATTGCAGCAATAAGTCAATTCAAGGCTAAAAAAGTCTCAAACATCTTTAGCAACCAAAATGCTTAACAATATGTTCTCTTTTGTGATTTTATTTTCCCACCATGCATAAGCTTTCTTTTCCATGTATTTTGTCATATCATTTACTCTAGTCAAGTTTAAACTTTATTGTAAATTGTCTTATCTTCCTTAGAATATTTTTATCAACTCCAGAATGGCAGGGGGTATTTGTTTTTTGACATCTATAACTCTTTGCCACAACAACAGTGGAAGAATGTGTGTTTACTAGTTTTCTGAGGCTGCCATAATAAAGCACTAAAACTAGATACCTTGGAATAATGGAAATCTATTGCCTTGTGGTTCTGAAGGCTGGGAGTCTGAACGACAGCATTGACAGGGCCAAGCTGGCACTGAAGGCGCTAGAGAAGAATCACTTTGAGACTCCCTGGTTTCTGATAGCCTCGAGCATCTCTTGCCTTTAGTTATGTCACTTTGATGCTACTTTGTCTGCACGTGAGCGTTTCTCTGGGTCATCACACCATCTCTTTCCTATGTGTGTCCCACTCTGTGTCCATACCCATTATTAGGAGAACAACAGTCCCACTGCACTAGTACCTACCCTAATGACTTCATTTTGATGCCTCTGTAATTTGTGAAGATCGTATTTTCAAATAAGATCATAAATACTGGAATAGCATAAGCCATAACAAATACAGGCTTCATTTCTTTTATACTAGTATAGGAATGATTAAAATATCTTAACTAGTTGACTAATAATGACCCAAAGTTCTTTCCTTCTATACAACATGACTGTCAGTAAATATAAATATGGGTCTGCTTCTCAAAAGCATCCATGATGTGGTTGACCACCAAAATCTCAGAAGATTCAGAGGTAAGCTGTCTCAACCACTTCTTACCCTCCCAAGGTGTGAGATCTGTGACCACTCAACTTGTTTATCATCACCGCCCCTACACACATTCCAGGCCAAAGAATTTACTGGGAATATCCTTTCTCTGCTCAACTTTATAGGTAAAAAAAAAAGTTTCTTATATTGAATACAAATGTCCCAAATTATCATCTAAAAGATCAAGCAGAACTTGTCTTGAGTTATACAGAGGCCCTTCAGATCTTACAAGGATGTGGAGGCTGTCCTGTGTCTAATGTGCTTTGTAGACCAGCACGAAGGACCAGAGGGAGAGTCTGTGCAGATGCCAGCAGAAGAGTCACATCCTGTCTTTGAATTGTGGGACTGTGGCCTGAACAGTTGTGCTCCCTTCCAGCTTTAATAAGTATGCAGCATGAATAACTCATGTACTCAGCCTTAGTGAGCTCAGAAAAGATTTCTTCTGGTGATTCCAGTGATTTAACGCTCATAAAAAGTCTGGGAAATGTTTTTACTAATAAAGAAAATAAAGTATAATTCTAAAACATGGACTTGGCCATAGGTATATTGGTTACAAAGCCCAGGCTACATTCATGTTTTAGAAGTCCATGCCTCGTGTGCTTTCCATTATTATTGTGATAGTATATCAAAATCATGATTTACAACCTTCATTGGGATAATTAGTTGATCATAGCACAAACCAAGCATCCAGCCCTGTCACACCTTTGGATATGTCCATAGTACACTAATAAAAAATTCAATAAAGGTTCAGGTCCAAACTAAATTTTATCTTTCAGATAAATCTTGCACATTGACTAATCTGATGGCTCTTAGCATCAGGGAACTTGATATAATGAGCCACTTTGCAGTGAGACAAGCATTTCTGGTCTTTCTACTTCTGCTAGGCAAGCATTTTATTTTAATTTTTAACTCTATAAGTTGGGATCATGTATACCTTTACAAGTTCTTCAGATGTAGATAGGAGATATGAATTATATATAATTATAATCATTGAGTTTTTGAAAATATGGTAAATACTATATTCAATTCCTTCCAAATAGAAATTAATTCTACCTTTGCAACATCACTATGAAATAGATGTCATTATTATCCTTACTAAAATTATAAGAAAATTGAGAATTGAATGTTGTCACTCTAGTTGGTGACATGAATCTGGAAGAGTGGGTCCTAAAAATGAGTCTCCTACAATAGTCAACTTTATTTAGAGAATCAGACAACTTTTACTCTGAGGGTTAAGAAGAATCACCTGAGTAAAGTGCACAATCACAGGACAAGTCACACATGGCAAAAATATGTTTTGTGTAGAAGCATATAAATAAATAACAATAGCCAGATGTAATAAATAATCTTAAGTAAGCTCACTCCTTTCTGCTCTGCCTGGGAGGGGCACAGAAGTGCATTCTAAGAAAAACTAATAGAGGAACAGAGATTACAAGACTCTTGTCTTGTTTCTTGGAGTTTTCTCACAAGGTCTCAGAAATCTCCTCACACAGCTTTGTTCATGGACCATGTTCCAACAACTTAAGAGTTAAACTAATCATCATTTATTAAATTACAGTGTATCGGAATGACATGTACCAGTTTTAAAAGAAAGAAAAATTTATGTACTAACACAAAGAGATGCACAAAATAAAATAATGATAAAAGAGCAAACTGGATGATACAAAACAACAGTTGTCAGTGTATGATCATTGGAAACTATTCCTGTGGATACATAAACAAATATCTACTCACCCTAAGTAGGAAACCAATGATAGACCAAAGTGAGGATACATAAACCAATAAGTATTGTTGGGGGTACTTCCAAGAATGTGTATGAGAGATTACATATAAGAGCAGAAATGACTCAAAGACAGTGTCACCAAAACATCACCCTAGCTTGGGTAACAACACATGAAAGCTGAAAACCTGGCTCACATTGTACAACCTTCAGGCTGTTCAGGAGGCTAGAGAGTATCCTTTCCCTGTGTCTTAGTTGGTCTGAACCTGTCTCAAACAGCTGACCTGCTCTCTGATTCTCCCAGGCAGCTTGGTTGGTGTGCAAGTGTCCACAAAAGTCCTAAGTGTTGTATATACCTGAGAAAGGAGGGGCTTAGTGAATCTAGTCAGTTTTAGTGACTTCCTGAAGCTATTGCATTGTTTACTTCCTAAGCTTAATTTGGGGTAGAATGCTTCACCTCCCTTTTAGAATCCTGTGTCTTAACAATCTTTCCTTCAAGATAGAAGATTTGGGTCTTAGAAGAAACACTCAAACCATGGGGGATTTATTTTTTTTTTTTTTTACCACATCAATTTTAAAAAACACAGTCAGAACACTGTGATAGTTAAACATTATTGTCAAGTGATTGGGTTTGGGAATCACCTAAGAGATGTGCCAGCTAGAGTGTATCCAGAGAAGTTTAAATGAGGAGGGAACACCCACCCGGACTGTGGGCCACATCATCCTAACTGAAAACAGAAAGGTGAGTGTCAGAATCCATCTCTCTCTGGCTCCTCAGTCTGAGCGAACTGCGACCACTGCCATCTCTTTCCTGCCTTGACAGACTGTGAGGCAAAACAAACCCTTCCTCCCTGGAGTTGCTTCCTGTCAAGTATTTGGTTACAGCAGTGAAAGGGCAACTAATGGAAATATACAGAGAGAGGGTATGCAGTGGGTGGGAGAGTAGGAATTTTATGCAAGAAACACCTTACTTTTCATGTTAAATACATTTCTGTGATTTAATTTTTTCTTTTCTAGTAGCCACACAATTAGTAAATATCATCGTGATATCTAAAACCTGAATTCTTAATCAAAATGCTGAGGTGGTACATGCCATTAAATCACAGCAATAGTTGCCTTAGGGTTTTTTGTTTTTTGTTTTGTTTTTAGGTTATTTTTTTAGTTCACTCTCTTCCTCCTCCACAGAAGAGGTCATAGATTAATACCTTTGCATGATGACTGATCTAGGCCAAGCAGGCTTAGGGAGAAAGCGTTAATGTGCTCCTTCAGAAGCATGCAATGTCTGTGTTCAAAGGATGGGTATAACCAGCGCTCTAGAACCCTCTAAAGACTATAAACTTCACAGCCTTCTTTCTTTTCCCAGGACAGGAAGAGATTTTCAGGGGAAAGAAAATTCGTGAAAGCAGGTCAGGTTCCTTTGGGTCACTTAACATAACAACTCAGCCTCAAGGAAGAGGATTCTCTCCTGGACTTAAAATACAAAAAGAGTATAAATGCCACTGAAAAATTCATAGGTCAAGATTTCCATCTGCATTGAGTCTTCCCCAGGCCATCTGTGGGTAAAAATAAGTGCATCTAGTTCACCCTACCAGGAGGGGCCTGAACTCCACCATCAGTGGTCTGCTTGAGAGGACAGCTCTTCCATGATCCTTGCCAAGGAAATAAAAAAGTCCTCAAGTCGGCAGAACCTTAGCATTCTCTGCTCAAAGTATGTTCAATGGGATTTATGTAGGGCAGGATTCAGAGCCAAGGCTGGCCTGCCATGGTCTCCATCTACTTTCATTAGCAACTGGGACAGCAGCTTTGAACAACTGCAGCAGCAGCCATGTTGCTAATCAATGCAGAAATAACACACACACACACACACACACACACACACACACACACACACACAGCAAAAGAATACCAATGAATGAGGTTATATTGGGGCTTATGCTCCAGCACAAGGTAGCTAGCCAAAGGACTGGTCTCAAGAGTAGCTCCTCAAGAAAGTAGGGGCTAAAATTTACATAAGAGGCTTGTATAGACAGTCTTGTAGCCGTGATGCCTGACTTGGAACTTTTTCATGTATCCCTTCTGATCTTCAGCTGGCACCAGGGCAGTTCACAGCCTGTGCTTTGCTCAGACATGCTGGATCCCTTGGAATCAGGTCACACAAGACAGTAGAGTTAGTCACTATCACCACCCTAGGAAGGTCATATAGCAACCTGGGCTGGGCATTCTACACACTAAATTAGAGAAAATTGCTTTCCGAACTTTGAAAGAAGCAGGTGGCATAAGCATGCTAGCTTAGGATATGCATCCTGCAGAAATCTGCTTTTCACTAAAGACAGAAATGTGCTTAGGACATCAGCCTTTCCTATTCAGCCTCACTGTGGAGTAAAATGCTGGAAAATTTGTTATTTGGCTCTTTAAAGGGTGTGTGTGTGTGTGTGTGTGTGTGTGTGTGTGTGTGAACTCCTGGCTCAAGAACTCACTAGAAATATAGAACTGAGGTCTCACACAGGTTCCTCGGGTCCTTGTAAACAATTTGATGTTTGACACTCCAGTGACACTTCTCTGGAGGTCCTAGGTCTTCTGTCTCCACACATCCATAGGAGGCATTGAATCTAAAAAGAATGCCCTAAGACATTAGCATCCTCATGGTACCCTAGAACTACAATGGAGGGAAATGTATTTGTTAATAAATAATAAATGCCTGGGAGAGGGACTGATCAAAGTCTCCCAGGACTTCAAGGGTGACCTGACTTTTAAAAATTCTTCAGATCATCAAACTCCCAAAAGATGTATGTAGTGGGTAGCTGTTCCAGTTTAACCTGGAAGTACTACCCCCAGTGAGGCTTCCATTAACTGTCCACCTACCTATGACCTGCCCTTGAGGAGGAGCTGAGACGGGAGCCCTTAAGACCCCAGAACAGGATGTGCCAGCTCTCTTGGTTCTGGTGATCCTGGATGCTGGATGGTAGACCAGACCAAGCAGAGTTCTCCAGAGAACCCAGCTGGACTGCATCCTCACCTCTCCCAGATCCTGTAACCAATGCCTTTACTAACTGTAAGTTATCCCCCAAAATAAACCTCCTTTTTAACTACAGGGGAGTTTCCTTAATAAATCCCCCATTAGATGTAGGCAATGAAGAGCCCCAATGTCACTGACACCGAACTTCATGATTTTATCCAGCATCATGGCTGTTTTTTGTGAAGAAACTCTACCTTAGGAAGAGGTCCCATGTCAACTTTCAGAGACTACTAGGTGCTCCTGAGGCGGGTCAAGGAGTGTCCAAGATGAGAGTGTATGAAGGTCCTAGGCTTACAGGGATATGGGAGAGTTTGCACTGGGCCATGCAATGATTCAATGTGCCCACTGGAACCTTTTTCACACTGCCTCGACTCTATAAAGCTGATGTAGCCCAAGTCTCAAGTACAAGAAACAGGAAAGAGGCACAAGTGTCCAGCACTCATCTGGCTTGGCTTCCTTACGAAGTTCCTATGGTAACCAAGCTGCTAGTGCTCACTCAGGGTTGGGCATGCTTTGTCTGCCCAGGAAGCTCTGAGGGGGATATGATAAGTAAATGGAGCCTTTAACTAAGGGAGGTTCTCTTTCAGAAACAATCAAATCCAGTTTGAAAACCCCAGGAGGTATATGGTCAGTTAAGGGGGCGGGGGGGATTCTACCACTTCTGCCAGACTCCTGTCTCCTAACTCCCACCACTCACAATCTTACTTAAGCAGTCTTCAGGTCCAGCTCAAGCTTGGCTCTTTCCTGGACATGAGGTGTTCTTTCTCCTTTTAGCATTTTCTCCTTGCCCTTACCATGCACCCTCACTGGACCTAGGGTCAGTCCCCTCCTAGCTCAGCAGGCCTCAGAGACCCTTCTACTAGAGACCAGATTCCACTCCCAAAAGAACAGAGAGGCCTTCATAAAAGTTACTTTGGGGATCTTCAATAAGATGCGACCTCTACTTCCATTCCTATTTCCAAGAGCACATCAAGCAAGATCTCCTCTGGGTAAATGGTGGATGCAACCATTGCATGCAGAAAGAGTTCCTGAGGAGCAGGAGTTTGGAGGCTGGAAGGCATGAGGAGCTGGTCCTAGGTTCTTAGCTGCAGTGAGAGGACTGTTCAGGCCTGTTTCTGAGAAGAGGCATAGGGCACTGAGTCTGCCTTCTCTCTTCCTTCTTCTCCCTCAAAACTTGCTCTGAGTCAAAATTTAAGGTAGCATGGTACCACCCTAGGCCGCCTGCATGCACACTCCTGGGTTTATGTTTGCTTTGTGAAAATTGGTCAATAAATGAAGAAAGATGAAGGTAGCAAACTGGGAAAGTCTTTGGAGGCACGGTGTATTTCTCACTGAAGCATGTCAACAGACTTTGTGTGTGCACAGCCTGAGACCAAGGAAAAGTAGAGTCCTAACATGGGGGCGGGGGGAGGCCCTGCTACACAGAGGAGAAACAGTGAGTTGGCCCTGGAGGAAGATGGGAGCTCAACTGTCTCCCTCCCCAGCCTACTCATTCTTTTTCCTCTCTTAACCTAATGTATTCTCCTCTTCCTATGCTTCTTATCCATTTCCTAACCAGTTGCTTTGATGTTTCCTTCTAAATATTTTTTCAGAGCTCATTAGGTAGCAGAGCAGCCTCCCTGCACCCCGAGTGAGCCTTCAGCTGACATTTCTCAGTGCCTTCAGTACTCTCTGAAGTCCTCCATCCTCCTCACACCTGGAGCTCAGAGAACAGGCATCTGCCTATAGCAAACACAGACATGGCTCTGCAGACTCAGCCCCCAGGGCTGCCTATGAGAGACTGGAGAAAAGAGAAACCGCCTGCTAAATTCCCTTTAGGGTTTCCTATCTAATTAATGAACACTGTGGGCAGGCAAGAGAAAATAGAGAGCTGAAAGGAAAATCATAATAGTAAAAGAGAAATCACCTTGTTTTTGCATCACAGTTTTTATATAGCCTTCTATGGTTCCCGTGTTTCTTGTCTATTGTGCTTTTATTTCTGTACAGCTGCTATAACAAGTACTACAAACCCACTGGCTTAAAGCAGCAGAAATTTATTTTCTCATGGTTCCAGAAGCTGGAAGTTTAAAATCAAGCAACCACTTGGGCCATGTTTCCCAGGAAGACTCTGGGAAAGAGCCTTTTGTAGTCGTTTTGGTTTCTGGAGACGTCTAGAAGCCAGCTGGATTCTTTGTCATATGTCTACATGACTCTGTTCTCTGTCGCTGCATGGTCTTTTCGCCTTGTGTCACTTCCTCTCCTAGTGGTCAGTCCTTGGGTTTGGAGCTCACTGGTTTGGTGTGCTTATCTTAACTAATTTCCATCTTTAAAGACTGAGGTCGTATTCTGAGGTTGGGGTAGATATATGTCTGTGGAAACACCATCCAGCCCAGCCCAGTACTGTTTTGAGAAGGCTCATCTCCTAAGTAGGCCCTCTTCCGGCAAATACTCAGCTGTGATCTTGGGTCTTTCTTCCTTACTTTTGCTGCAAATTCTCATCTTTTTCCCAATCTATTCAGATGTCCCAACACAGTATCTCTTGTATCTAAACACAGTATATTTTGTATTTATCTTTGTAGCTTTTAAGTTATGTTCTTCAAAAATTGGACTTTAACACAAACATTTGATTACAAATCCTTATTTAGAACACATTCCCTAGAAGCCCCAGTATAGGAGTTGGGAATGAGAAAAGTCAGGAAGTCAACATTGGTATACGGCGGGAATGGGCTCAGTTTCATGGGGAACATCTAGCAGATTATGGGGAACACATTCAGAATTGTTCTGTATAAGAGATCAGGAAGTTGAGGTATTTGTCCCCCAACTCCCATTTGTCATTAACTGAAAATTCTCCCAGGAGCATCAGCTGGCCTTACCTCAAACTTGTGCTTGGCACAGGCTGAGCAGTGCCCTGCCACCACAGAAAATGTAAGGCCAAGGGAGTCACAGATGTTGCCAGTACATAGTGGAAGGCTTGCTCAGGCAACAAGTTTCCAAGGAATGGGTGTACAAGCACTGATGGCAGATGCTGTGACCAATATCCAAACTCCTCACAGGGCCTGCCAGGTTCCTCTAAGTAGGCACTTGGTAAATAAGTGGTGAATTGCATTACCATAATCACTTGACCAAAGAAGAAAGATAATTCAGGCACTACCATGCTCTGTGCACTGTGACAAAACTTGGAGAGGCCGCCTCGTGGCATTTTGAGCTTGGTATAAAATCGTTGCCCTAAATGGATGGAACTAGAAAAAATCATCCTGAGGGTAACCCAAACCCAGAAAGACAGTCATGGTATGTACTCACTCATAAGTGGATCCTAGATATAAAATAAAGAACAATCAGACCACAACCATAGAACATGGAGGCTATATATATAGCATGGAAGTCCCTAGGATGACTGTGGCTTATAATAAATTTCGGTTTTACTCAATTATTGAAAAAAAAAATAGCCAAACGAATGGAAACACATGAACTATAAACCAATAGCTGAGGGGCCCCCAGCTGGATCAGGCCCTCTGAATAGGTGTGACAGTTGATTGGCTTGATCTGTTTAGGAGGCAACTAGGCAGTGTGACCAAGTCCTGTGCTCATTGCATGAGTTGGCTGTTTGAAACCTGGAGCTTATGCAAGGATGCTTGGCTCAGTCTGGAGGAGGGACTGGACCTGCCTGGACTGAGTCTACCAGGTTGATCGCAGTCCTCAGGGGAGGCTTTGCCCTGGAGAAGGTGGGAAAGGGGGGGTGTGCCGAGGGTAAGGGGAGGGGAAGGGGAGGGGGGGAGAGAACAGGGGAACCCGTGGCTGATATGTAGAACTGAATGGTATTGTAAAATAAAATAAAAGGGAAAAAATACAAAAAAAAAATCGTTGCCCTAACAAACAGTCAGCGTGCTGGTTAATTTTTTGTCAGTTTGACAGAGTCATCTGGGAAGATGAAGACGCAGTGGAGAAAATGCCTTCATCAGATTGTCTGCAAGCTGGTCTACGGGACATTTTCTCCATTAAGGATTGAGATGGGAAGGCTCAGACCTCTGTGGGTGGCATCACCTCTGGTAAGGTGGTCTTGTAATATAAAGCAACTGAGCAAGCTCTGGAAGAAAGCTGGTAAGCATGTTCCTCTACAGTTTCTGCTTCACTTCTTGCTGCCAGGTTCCTGCCTTGCTTGAGTTCCTTCCTCAGCCTCCCTCAATGATGGACTGTCATCTGAACATGGGAGTCAAATAAGCTCTTTCCTCCCCAAGTTGATTTTAGTCACTGTTTTATCAGAGCAATTAAAAACAAACTGGACCAGCTAGACCACAAACCCTGATCTTTACGCAACATCCCTGACTCTGCCCTCCAAACTGACCAGCTTCAAAAACAACAATTCAGTCATTTACTGGTCTCTGTACAGGGTTTTTGCCAAGTAGGAAGTTAACATGGAGAATATGAGCCCCAGAATTGAGTGAGGACCAAAGAAAATATTGATATTACTGACACGGGGACTGTTTCCATCCATCTTCCCTACTCCACTAACATCCAGGCCACCCATAACTGCCTTTCTCAGTACATGTCCTGGACAGAAACACTTTGAGGGTGTTTTGCTCCCACCCTCAAAACAAACAGTGTTCCAAAGTCTCAAATTGCTCTCTTTCCTTCTGTTGTCTTTTTAGGGTGAGCTGTCACAGGGCAGACAATTCCAAAAACAAACCCTTCCCAGTAGCCAAGCTGTCTGGTGAGCAACATTCCCCAAGGTCAAGCTTGTCTGAAATCAGCACATCTGGGGCTACAGCTCTTGCCTGGTGTCAAAGCTCCTCTTCTCTCTCTGCATACTGACAAAGTCCCTGTCTCTCTGCCTCCCTAGGTCCCTTGATGTGGGCTTTTAATATTCATCCCTCTCCTTCCCTCCATGTGAATTAAAAGAGCAACTTGCAAGGCAACAAGCAAAAGGAAAATAACAGATTGCTGCTGCTCATTAAAGCTTTGGCTTGAAAGAGTCTGATAAGAGCTGGAGATCGGCCCCTCCCTGCTGCGGGTGGGGCAGCTGGGGCACCTTAATTACAGTACCTTGAATGTGCTGTGACTGCAAGGGATTTCACAGATGGAGCTTCTTCCTGAAGCTTTACTATCTACTGGAACCTGAGCCTAGCTTATCTCTCTCATTTCCTGACATGTAATCTTAGCAAATTCAATTCCAATTCCGGGTTTCATTTGGCTCCCCTACCAATAGGGGAGTGGGGTGGGGTGGTAATTTCTAAATTAACTGCAGGGCTAAAAAAACAATTAAATGTCAAAGCATTTTGGAAGAATTCTCTGTCTCTTTCTCTCTCTGCCTCTCTGTCTCTTCTGTCTTTCTGTCTGTCTCTGTCTGTCTGTCTGTCTGTCTCTCTCTCTCTATCTCTCTCTCTCTCTCTCTCTCTCTCTCTCACACACACACACACACACACACACACACACACACACACTATTTAAATCTGCTAAACAACACTTTTAAACCTCAAAGCCAACACTCTCCTTGGATCACAGGTCCTGCTTTAGCTATTACCCTGTTTCTTTTCTCCCTTTGAAGTCAAACCTTGCAAAAAGTCTATATTTGTTACAGGCATTTCCTCACCTCCCACTCCACTCCTCAGTGCTCAGCTTCCAACCACATCACTCCCCTGTAACACTTCTCACGTGACCAATAACACTTTGCTAATTCTAACTAATATAACTTTAGTTGTCGTCATCTAATTTGACCTTTTCTTTCTCTAGCTGGGTTGTGGAACACCATCCTTGGAGCATAATAACCTTCATTATATCATCTTCACCAAAAGCATCCGTGACTGCTCAGGAGATACAATCAAGATAGGGCTTTTGACATTGACATTCTCTCACAGAGAGGGGATAGGGAGAGACATCCGACCCTCGCAGAGATCTCAGCCACCCCCTTATACCCCTCCCGCCTCCTTGTATGTAAGGGTGTAAAAGAATACATGAGAAATTAACTGTAGGAAGCTCTATCTGTACATCTACCAAGATCTCCTGCTTGGGATGAGACTTTCTGGTAATGCAACTGCTTTGGAGTCCCTCACACACTTCTAAGCAGCACTTCACGGATGGTCTGTAAGTAATCCCAGTAAGCTGATTGGTTCACCAAGTTGGACTGTGGTGGGATGGTTATTTGGTCATGGTGCCCTGTCTGAAAGCAAGTAGACTTTGTGTCTGCCAATGAAAAGTTCAGGAAACACACTGGCATTCTTCACTTCTGTACCTAATCCTCTTTCCTTGACATCTAAACATCCCTACCTCTAGATCTTCTCTTACATTTCTGGTTAATCCTTCTTAGGCAACTGCCTCCATTTCTCATTAATCTCAGTTTTCCAGACCCTCTTCTCATCACTGGTTGTCTAGGATCTATGAAACCTACTTATTCCCCCAAATTTCATCTTCTGTCTGTAGCTGAGTAGCTGCTATCTACAACTCCACTCAAATTTATCACCAGAATCTGACCCATCTGCCCATCTTTTAGGGACCTTACAGTAACATCCTTCTGCAGGGCACCATCCCTACTTCTTTGACCAAATATCAGCAGCAAAGGATTAGGCCTGCAGCCTCATTGTGGGTAGGGCTCCTTCACATCTTTTAGGTAGGTGAGAACAACACAGAGAAGCACACCAAAACTATAAATTTGTCTGAGAAAGTAGCTGAGAGCAGGCACCAGAGTCAGGTCCTCTGAGATTGGTCACTGATGGAGAACAGAGCAGAACAGGAGGGAGTGAACATGGGCAAGGTCTGCTGAGCTGATATCCTCCCTCCACCAGCCTGCTCTCCCGGCTCTCAAGGGCCATATTTGGAGCCTGAGATCTAACAGGAAGAGCTTTGAGAGCAAAGGGAGGATCATAAGAAAAATATCATCAGTCATGCAACATGGAATGGTTCCTGGATAACAGAAGCAGAAATGTTAGGTATAGTGGAGTATGTGAGAGCTGCCGGAAGACCACAGTTTCCCACGGATTTTCATTCTCTCAGCTCCCCACTAGTAACCATGACTACCAACACTGGGTCCAATGATCTCATGAGTATCTGACCAAGGCTCACCTTCATCAATTTATTGGTGACTCATTTCTCCCTTCTCCTTGAGGTCTTAGGACTGTCTTTTAACCCTGATCGCACATACATAGCCAAACATTCCACCCAGAGCTGCCTACAAAATAGCAAAATGAAAATGGACAGCTCCGTGTTCAAAGTCCATCAAAAAAATGCCCACTTTTGAAGGTTACTAAAACTATTTCTTTCTCTCAAGTCTCTCTTTTGACTAAACATGATGGCTTTTACTTGACATTTCATATCATTCTAAATGAACGGGGAAGTGTAGTTATCAGTGTGAGTTTTCATTCATCTTTTTATTGTATAATTTAAGCATTAAATGAAAATATGAGTACTAAACTCATATATGGAATCATTGACATTACATGTTATATTTCCTAGCTCTTATATGCATCTAAATATCAGGGTGGGTAGATGAGGGTGGGTAGGATCACTACAGAAATATGACAACTCTGTTTTCATTCTTTTCTTGCTGATGTGTATGTAATCTGCCAGTTTGTACTAATGATCAGGAGAGAGCTGAAAGATAAGCGATGAGGTGCCCTGCTTCCACCTTCTTTCTTTGTTGCTGTTTTCGCTGTAAGGGTTGGTGGATAGAAAGAAATAATGGATGAGAGCATTCCTTGCTTGTTTGTGTTTTCTTAAACACACTGTTACCTTCTTTCTGCATGAACCTAGTTGTGGTTTGAATGGAAATTACAGCCTCTGGGACTGTAATTAGCATCCTTGATTACTCGGTTATCCACGCAACATGCCGATTCTTGTGTGTGCTGTGTCATCAATTTCCACACGTGGTAATCCCACCAGAGTTCTGTGTTTGCAGATGCAGTTGCTGTGTGCAATCAGGATATCCAGGATCAGCTCCTAAAGTGCCTTGTTCCCTTTCCCTTTATCCTCAGCTTGCCATGTGTGCTTCTGTGTGTAAGCTTGAGCCCCTTCTAACATCCCTGTCTCAGAAGTCAGATCCCCATTTGGTTCTAAGTTCCTAATTTGAGCATTTTCCATGGTGTCAAGGTGCGGCATCTTCAACTTCTGTTCTGACAGGACCCATCATTTGGAGAAGTCTTCTTTTTCAGATGCCACTACCTCCTAGTCATGGCTGGAAGACTCAGACATAAGGTTCTGTGTTCATCAGAAAATAACACACACACACACATGCGCACGCACATGTATACACACACTACATGCACTTACAATTGCCATATACTATACACATACCACAAACCACATACATACTCCATACCACACATACACACATACTACACATACAAATATATACATACCACACATGCATTCTCCATACAGTGCACACACACACCACAAAAACACTCTATATACCAAACACACCAAATAGACACAATCATATCCTACATACACTTCCACATACACACGCCACCATTTCATTGCACTCCCACTGTGTCACTTCAGTAACACTGTGCCTTTAAATATCATATTCCAAAACCAGAAACTGTTTGCATCTTATTTCCTTCCACTTGGGACAATTCTTGATATTGGATAGTCTTTTGCTTCTCAGAATCTTTTCCTTGGACTTCCTTTATGCTGAACTAGCCTTGTCCCCTTGTTTCAGTAAATACACAATTCAGTGTATATTTTCTTCTCTACCTGTGGCTACAGAATTTCCTCAAAACTCAAACCTTCTCCTTTCTTAATTCACCTCCCACTCAGCCCTTGACTGACAGCCCAGAGTCTGCATCTGCCGGTCTGACACCTGCCCAGCAGTCTGTTAACACCATTGCTGAGCAGTTTTCCTTTGGGCTTCTAGTTCCTGATCTCGGGAATGAGAAGTTTGGGCTGGGCTATCCCCAGCTTAAATAACATGTCTTCTCACAAACTGCTTCTTCTTCTTCTTTCTGGTTGACTTAATCCCACTGAAGTCCCACTGTGAAAACGGGAATATTCGCATCAGCTCACTCCCATGCCTCCTCCCACCCTTTATTAAGGGGATAGAATTGGCTTTATGCTATGACTTCGAGCCTTTTAACTTAGATCCTTGATAGAATTTTTTTACTCAATTACCTCTTCAAAAAAATTGACTCCTAACAACAGCAGGACATCACAGGTCAAAGTACACATGGCACATCCTGGTAGGCAAATTACAGGGCTGTCACTTAATTCTTATTGACTACATCTTAAACAGTAAGTCTATGTTTGTACATTTGTTTGTTACCACCTTTGTGTTTGGGCTCTACAATTTACTCAGTCCCAGTACTCAGAAGACTTAATTCTTTCTTGGTGAGTGCTAAGCTTCAGGCTACTTTCTGTAGCTACTTCACCTTAAGCCTAGAAATACTCTTCTGTTCCTTGCTTGTTTGTTTTATTGCTTTGGTTTTTGAAACAGAGTATCACTAAATAGCTCAAGTTGACCTTGAACTCTGGATCCTCTTGTATCAGCCTCCTAAGTACTGATATTACAAGTGTGTGCCCCAATCCTGGCCAGAAATACTCTCAATTCCCACCACCACCACCACCGCCACTCCTCAGAGTCTAATTCTGAAGCTTCTTTGTGGGACACTGCATTTTCTTAAGCCTGAACTCAAGCCAGCCTCCTTTTGTTTACCAGGAACCGAACAGCAGCTAAAGTGCAGCTCCGCTGGCCTATGGAGTTGACAGATTGGCAAACCATTCTCACCATAAATCATGAAGACATCTCAGCCTTTTATTTAATAACCACGAACCATTTTCTACCTGGAGGGGATAAAAGACAGCATTTTCTACCTGGAGGGGGATAAAAGACAGCATTTGGTGTTCAATTTTAAAGTGGGGGAGGTATTTATTTTCAAAATCAGTCAGATAGATTTCAATTATGAGTCATTCAAGCTCATTCTCCCCATCCTTTTCCCTCGTCCTCTTTGTTCAAAATTCAGTCAGCCAGGCCTGCTGGGTGACCTTCTTCCTAACTGCCTTTCTTTTCTGTTCTCAAGTAATTGTATCTGGGCCATCATCATGGTCCCCTAACTCATCTCTGACTCATCTCTCTGCCTCTCGTCTTTTATGTGACCTCTGCAGATCTCTGTAACAGTCTCTCCTGGGTTGTCTCCTGGATGTCTCACCCTACTCCAAATCTTTACTGGATAAGTACCAAGTTTCCAGGACCCAGCAGAGTTAGTAGAGACAGGAGGAAGTGGTAGAAATGTAGTAAGATCAAAATGAAACAAAGCAGGCACCAAGTCGAATTCTACCACTTGCTAGGTATATAAATACGGAATACGTCACTTCTTGTAGCTTCAGTTTTCTGTGGAATAGGAATAATGAGGTAGAACACAGAGTTGGGGAGATGATGAAATAGAACAATGCATACAAAGTGTACATTCTTTAGTGCACGGCGATTCTAATGCAACTCTCCAGACTCAAGCCAGTGTGGGCAGTCCCTATCAGCTGTCCTCTTCAAGCTCCTGTCCTGACCCTAAATGGCACAAGCTACACATAAAAAGATGTTTGGGGTAAGTCCACCAGATCTCTGTCACCAGAACAGAGGACGTTTGGAGGATGGAGTCTTTGAACTTTTTTGATAGACGTACTGAATCACAAACTTTTATTCAACAAATACATGAATGAAATTAAGGTTGCCTCTGTGGTATCTTCGTGTGGGAACATGTGAAATATGTTTGGGACACTTCGCTTTGGAAACTGTCTTTCTAAGACTGATATTAGGATGTTTCTACCTTGTGGGTACTTTCTGACTAGTTTTAGGCAGCAGATGTGTGGATTAGACTAGTAATGAGAGTATTAGCCTGGGATGAACCACTGACTTTCTACATACTCTGCTGTCTTTTGCCTAGTTTCTGGTCCTTTCTCTAATTTATAACACTCCAAAATAAGCACCATCTTGTTCTCCTCCTTCCTCATAACATTCAGAAAACACGATGAATTGTTTGGGAAGAAAATTCTGTGCCCTACAGGATCTATGAAGTGACCTTCTCTTCATGACCTACATACCTATCTGGCAGAGGAAGTGTGGCATGGGAAAAAAAATGCTGTTGCATAGCAATACCCTCAAAATTGAAACATTCCACCTTGGGGGTGGGTCTTGTTAGGACTCAGAAACATGAAAGGATCATGAATGGATCATGATGTACACAACACAAGTTTCAGGAAGTTCCTGAAACAAACACAGTGACAAGGCCCCTTCCCAATATATAAGCAGTAAGGCCTGCTGGAGACAGAAAAGAGTCTGATCAGATAAGCTGCCTGCAACTTATATGGAGAACTCCAGTGATGCAGCTTTCAGGAATTGGTACCCAGGCTAGGGTGGGCTTTTCAGTGATGCAGTTGCCTCTGAGTCATCCATGCTCCTAGAAGTAATTCCTCTCTCATACTTTTATAAGCCATCCCAATAAAGATATGCATTCATCAAGTTGGACTTTGGTGTTTTTGTTACTTTGGTCTGTCTTCTGTACCCAGTTTGAAATGAGTAGATACTTAATCTCCTTGGCAAAGGTCAAAGGTTCCAACTGCTTCCACTAAATGTGTCTTCCAGTCCGTTCCTACTTATTGTGCCAATGCACTGTTTGAGAAGGAAAGTCCAATCAGGAAACTGGCATCCATGCCACCAAGTCATACAGACAGAAGTCAGCATTACAGAAGCAAAGGAACAAAAAGGAGAAGTACCAAGATGGCCAACATCAGAATGCTGCTCTCACCACCAGAGCTAGAAAGAAAGAGAAAGGTGTTACTTTAATCCCAGCGACGTGGCCAGACTTTGGCAGAGGTGGTCCAGTGGTGAGGTCAAAGCAGACACGCAGACTCTCCTGAGGATGCTGCCAACAAGAGTGGCGAGAACGGTGTTCCTGGCTTGCCCAGTTCTCTTGTCTCTAATTTTCTGCCAGTTCTACTCAATTGTCAGAGAGCAGAGAAGCCCTAGAAATGTCACACAGAGCAGCGTGGGAGAAGGATGTTGAACAAGGAACACCAATGTTCATCTAGAGAACTGTAGCCATCACCCCCAAGAGACCCCCAAACCTACCCCCATTAAACAATCTAACCTCAAAAACTGCTTTCTTTTCAAGTTCATCATTAAAATAAGTGTATTAGCTCCTCCTTCCCAGCTGTCCAGGTTAAGTTCTTGCATAGAAACTCTAGAACTGGAGCCATCCCTATCACTTCCAGCTCTCCAGGACTGGCCTGTGAGGTAAAGAGGATGGCCATGCCCCTAGAGTCTCTGGGTTGACCTTCTCTACAGACCTTTTCTAACTAAGCCACCACACCTTGGCTCAGACAAGGCCTGAAATTCGATGGCCACGTGGAGCTTCTGTGGCCAATTGGCCATTTTTCATGCCTCTCTTGAAGGTCACAAAAGTTGGAGACTTTCAGTTACAAACAGTCTGGGTGCCAGAATGGGGAGCCGCCAAGGAATGACAAGTGGTAGGCACAGTCTCCCGGGTTGGGCAGCTCAGCTGTAATGATTAATGGGTTTGGCCTCCTTTGGTTGGTGCTAACCTGTCAGTCCTTGATAAAGAGCTCACCAAACACTTTGCTTTTATGAACCAGAATAGAAAGAATAGGAAGGGTTTCATTTTCATCTGAAACACAGGCTTGGAAGTGACCTGAACAGGCAAGGTGAACAGGAAGCCCTGAAGGAAGCCAGCACCTTTCTGTCCTTCCTACGAGCTCCCCTGAGATTTCCCATCTCCCTGAAGTAATCAGTGCTGTTCACCTCAGCAAGAAGGGACCCCTTGAGGGACAAACAACACACAGAAGACAGACTAATTTAGCATCCAGGAGGTGATCCAGCAGGGAACACATTGTAGAGGCACTGGAAGTCACCAGGGAAATTGGGGTGTATTTCTGATCTGGTAGCCATTTAGTGTGTTGTGTGTTGGTGAGGGGTGTTCACATGTGTATATGTGCACATGTGCATGTGGAGGTCAGAGATCAACACAGGATGTCTTTTTCAATCACTGCCCAAATTATTTTATATTTTGTATTTATTCTTTGAGAGCTTCATACATGTAAAATCCACTGCAATCCTTCCCCTAGAACTCTTCCCTGATCCCCACCACCACATCTCTCTCTCTCCCAACTTCATGTGCTTTCACTGAAGTCACTGCATCCAGTTGCTGCTGTAAGTATACACACGGGCATAGAGCCATCCCCTGGAGCATGGGCAGCATACCCAGGGTGGTATCCCTTGAGACCCTGATCATCCTTCCCCCAGCAACTATCAACTGCCAATAGCTATTCAGTCAGGGGTAGAGCATCAAGAGCCATCATCCATGTTGCAGTTTTGACTGGTTTGTTCTTATGCAGGTCCTTTGTATGCAGCCACAGTGGCTGTCAGTCCGTCTGTGCAGAAGGCCTGTCATGTCCAGAAAGTACTGTGGCACAGCAGTCCTCTGAGACCTCTGGCTCTTACAATCATTTCTTCTCCCTCTCCTTCAATCATCTCTGAGCTTTGAGGGGGTGTAGATGTCCTGTTCTGGGCTGAGCACTCTGTGGTCTCCTATTCTCTACGGTTTCACCCGCTGTGGGTCTCTAGGAAATACCACTATGCTTCTGTGGGTCCCATATTGATCATTTTAAGATACAAAACTCTCTGGGATTGTCTTTTTCACCCTTCACACACTCTGCTCTTGCCTTTCACCTTGAGGTTTGAGCCATACCAATGTCTGAGACTGACCTCACTTCAAAAAGGGAGGTTCTGGGCAGTTGAGGGGCTGGATTTACTCCCCAGGGTTCAAATGGGGATTTGAACAACATAACCACCTGTTCGGTGGGTGGAAAAAAGCTTGAAAATAGTTTCCTGAGCTGCCTCTGGGTAGAATGGACTCCAGTGAAGATGAGAGGGAGGTACTGTCCACCTGCTGCCAACCACCAGGCAGCGGCCAGTCCTCCTGTCCTCCATCTGAAATGCTGTGATTGATGATCACATTTCTAAATAATCTGAGATTTTTTTAGAACAGTAAATAAAGATTTTAATCTTGTAGGGAAAGAAGAACCCAAACAGATTTAAAAACCCAAATCTCACTAGAGGAAACAGCAGAATGAGGATCAATCAGTGCTTAGGACTTAGGGATGCTACTGTCCTGAGTGAGAGAAAGGACCGCTTACGAAACCAGATTTAATAGTTCTTCTTGGGGTGTGTTTTTTTTTTTTCACTGAGTGAACCATGTGTGGATTTAGTGTATTCAGCAAAGAGAGACTGCTCAAGGATTTCTGTCAGAAAGGAGCTAATACCAACTATGTAGACAATGCTGTCCTGCCATACATACACTTACTGTGTGACCTAAGGCAAGTCTCTCCTCTCTTTATGTGTCAATTTTTACACCTGATTATAACAGCACCTACCTTAAAGGGTAATGTGAAAATGAAAGTGGGGTGGAGCTGGTATTTTATAAATGTACAGAGCATTTATCATCAAAGCAAGAGTACGTAATAAGAGAAAATCAAGACTTTCATGGTATTTCAGATGAGTTATTAGCTATCATTTTTTAAAAGCTGCATATTAGATATAATGGGCTGGTTAGTAATTCCTCTTCAGTGCCGTGTCTTGTGAGGAATTTGTAATTAGATGAATTAATGATCACACAAATTATAATTCAGGATTTCCTACAGTAATTTGGCCCAGACATAAGATAAAACACAGAGAGAGAAGCTAGCTCATCCATCATTTCTCCAGTAAGGCCCCATGGTGAAAGGGAATCATTCACCAAGAAGCTGCATAAACAAGGGAATTTATTTTCAAACGACAGTGCCAGGCTATTTTTCAATCCCAGCTTCAAGTGATTCGTTTTATTTTATCTTAAGCTGAAGTTTTAAAAAGAAAATCTTAGAGGAAAAAAATAGTGAGAAGTGGCAGAACACAGGCATTTCAAGGCTTATGAGAAGTGAGTGCCACAGAATGCGGGGTCAGTGGCTGGGTCCACTGCAGCTAGGCCACCACCGAAAGTGTCTTCTATTGTGGGAGTTCATAAGGCTCCCTTGCCCCAGATAAGGTCATGTAAATCCTGGTCTGTGCCAAGATGCCAACTGTGTGCATTCACCCTCTTCCCAAGGTCTGAGACCATAATCTTAATTTCTCTGTGTCTAGCATTGAAACAGTGACACTAGCAACTATTAATGGAGAATTCAGGAAGTGTAAAACTTCCTAAGCACAGAACATAAATTGCTTCATTTTCTTCTCAAAAAAAAAAAAAAAAAAAACCATGGGCAGACTCTAATCTCTGTTTTACAAGTGAACCAACAGATGCATTAATGACTAGCCTGTGAACCCAGAGTACGACTCTGGGGCTCGTATGTGTAAATACTGTGCAGGCCTAGTTCCCACTATGCATGCAGCAGCTATATAAAGTTTCTCTGTTGGATAGGTGGATGGACAGTTTGATAGGTGAACAGATGAATGGTGGATGAATAGAGTTGCCATAAGAAGGAATGCAGACTTTATTCCTAAAATCTCTCCTCCCTGTGATCCTGACTCCGTGAATAGCTCCTATGAGACCAGTGTCTGCCTTTTTCAGACCTAGTTTTTGGTGATCAAAACAGTACTTGGACTTGTTCTGGAATCTTCACCTTGGCTCACAGTGCATGTGTGCATTTAGAGCACCAATAAAATCTCTCCTATCATCTTCTTCTGTGCATCATGAGTGCAATAGCACAAACTTGGGACTGCAGACCCATCTAGCAGTCAAGTGTCCTTCAAACTAGTGGCTCCTGCGATCTCTCCTCTCTTCTGCCACATCTGCAAAACTCACAGAACCTTTAAAAGGTATTTTCTCTTTGTTTACTTGGAACAAAAACAATGACTTCCACGTTCATTCAAGGTGGTCTTCAAAAACAGAGTCGAAGGGGCCAAAGAGAGAGCAGACCATTAGGACCGAGACTCCTTGACTGGAGCCAGCTGCAATGGGCAGACAGCCTGACAAGAGAAAAACTATGGATTCCTGCTGAAAGATGAGCTCTCACTCCAATTCCCTGGCCTCTAGCATTGTCAGCTGCTGCTTTCAGTCCTGAAGAAGGCGGTAACCTACTCCCTTTCCCTAGCTGACGATGAATAAAGCATTTGGTCCATCCATCAGGCTGGGCCTTAGTAAACAAGTCTCCATCTTACACTGGAAATTCACTAGCTAAAGAATGAAGCTTTGAGTCAGCTCCATTTCCCAGGCTGTGCAGCATAACTCCTGATTAAATTCCAGCAGCTGGGCACAATCTCTCTCCTCAACAATGAAAGTAATTGGGAGGGGGGCAAACAATGGAATTTGCCATGTTAATATTCTGTGCATTCTGTCAGGAGTGGGATGCATACTGAGTGCTGTGAGAAGCTCATCCTTCCACAACTGGGGTAGGGGGCGGTGAACTTGGCTCTATAGGCTGAAAATGTGCTGGTCTGAAAGAAAAAGCCCCTTGGCTGACAGTCACTGAGCCTGAGAGAAGCAAGCAAGGTCTCCCTTCTTAGATATGATAGTAAATGAGCCCCAAACCTCAGACTGGAGTATGGGACAGCAGCCCTGTGCCACTGAGGAAGGAAGCCTTTTCAGGCTTATAAAATAAACTTGGAAGTAATAACACTGTTTATTAAGTGCCTGCAGTAAATCAGGCACTGTGTTAAATCCTTCACAAACATTATTTAATTGTGAACTGCTATTAATCACAAAAAAGACCACACTCATTATTTTTAAAGTAATATAAGTCAACAAAATAGACAAATTAATCCCTTGTAATTCCATTTCCCAAAGATAATCAGCATTAACATGCAGATATTTATACTGTGCAATAACTCCAACAGCTGTAGGTATTATGCATTTTGTAACTGAGCTAGAGAGACTGGGTATCTTCTAAACCAAAGCTATTGCCCCCGTAGAATCATGACTAGAATTCTAACTAAGAATGCTGAATGCTAACTAAGGATATGTGCTAACACTTTCTTAGAGACAGGATGGATGACAGCTCCATTGCAAATAGGCAAATAGGATTTTTCTTACCATGAACCTTAAATACACAATCAGAGCTCATCGGTGCACAAATAAGTGATCTCTGAAATTGGAATGCAGAAAATAAAAATAATGTATGTTCATTCTAAGTGGCAATCACGGGAAAGTTAGTAATCTGGAATGGATCACAAAATAATTTTGGGGTGAAATAACAATTTCACTTATCAAACATAACCTTAAGTGGTATTGACTATTGGATCACTTTTTTGTTTTGTTTGGGTTTTTTTTTTTTTTTGGTTCATTAAAATCTAAAAAGATAAAAAATATATATATATTATATATATATTAACTCCTTTCAGCTGGTTTCTTGGGTTTTTAATTTTATTTTATTGTGGTGCTGGAGTTCAAACTCACAGCTTTACATCATGATAGGTAAATGGTCTTCCTCTGAGCTATACCCCCAGCCCTGTTGTCATTTTGTTACAGATAAAGAAAACTGGAGCCAAGTAAACTTTCACACAGCCACACAGCCAGGAAGGGGTGAAGCCTGAGATAACAACCCTAGGCAGTCAGGCTCCTTATGCCATGGCCGTGACTCTCCTCTGCCTGTGTTTTTGAGTTGAAGCCTGGATGACCAGGCATCATGCGTGCATAGATCCACAGTGTTCAGATGCTCTGAGCAGGTAAAACCCTGCGGTGGAGATGTGTTCTGCCTGTCGAGATCACAAAGAGTGCCACTGGGACTGAAACCATATCAGGTAGAGTCTGGGAGCCATGCAGAAACGTCTTTGGATTTCAAGGCAGTAGAAAAAAAGCTGAATGTTTTCAGCAGAGGAGTACCAATTGGATTTGCACTTTAAAGATATTTCTTTGTTACTGAGTAGAGATCTGAGTTCAAGGAACAAAGCAGAGATGAATCCTCTGGTCCGTTATGGGTCCATACTGAAACAAAGTGACTCACACTAGGAGATGAAATGGGGGAGGAGAATGACTGTGCAAGTTGTAAGTTTTTCCAATTAAAGTATACTACATTATACAAAGACACTTTGTAAAAACTCCTCTTCAGGATGGGGCAACACCTAGCACAGTTGAGTGGGAGGCACAAGGAAGGATGGATGCAATCCACCATCATGGGCTGGAGTTAGGAGGGAGTCAGTCACAAAGGCATAGAAAATACCAAAACTCACCACTTGGTGGTAAGGGGCTGATGTTTCCCAGGTTGTGTTCTAAGCCCTTTCTGCATACTCATGTGGGATCATCACAGCAATGCTATAGGGAAGCTGTCAGTATTAACTCCGTTTTACAGACAGAGTGAGACAGGCCTACTCATGGCCACATATCTGATAAATGGCAGAGCTGAGCCTTTGAGCCCAGCAGACTGACTCTAGACCATAGCTGTTATCCAATCTGCCAACCTGCTTTTGAAAGATGTCCACTAATCCCACCAGCAGCCAGAAAGCTGCCAGATGGCCAGGGAGCATGCACACAGCATTATTTTTTAACAAGGGTGATTGCATTTAGAAGAAAACTAAGATATGAGCAGTCCTCTCAGGACTGAATTTCACAAACTCATATGGGAAACAACAGTTCACCCCATCAGACTCATAGTCAATCTCAAGAAAGAACAGAGGTTTGGGCTGGAGGCCTCCTTTTGGATGGGTATCATGTGTGGGCAATTTGGACAGCTTGGTCCACTTGAATTTAGAAGAAACCTCCAAATGAACTGATCTATGACTGCAGATGATGACCATTATAACTTAGCACATCACTTTGAACTAAGTTGTGATATTTCTGGGTACAGTATATTAACCCTTCTTATATGGAGAAGATACTTCTATCAGCAGGTAAGGGTTCAATGTAAAAGTAAAGTATCAATAAATGATAAGGATGCTCTCAAGGAATCCACATTTTGGACAAGCATGCTTAACAACAGCTATCTTCCTTTGTGTGTAAAAATTGCCTTAGTTACAAGCGAGAGTCTTCATACTGTAGAGGTGCTGGGTTATATGTTAATCAGATACTCTAAATCTATTGCAATGCCAGCCTACACTGGAAAGATTAACCAGAGGCGAGACAAGTGCATGTAGGATGCGATTCTTTTCTCCAAGAAATTGAGGGTTTAACCATAGAAATAATGCTTTCATCCCTGAAGTTAAAGGGACTTGGGTTCATGCTAGAAATGTTTTTAAAAAGAACAAGGAACTTAACACACCTGCAGGGTTGATCCCTTGACTGGTGTAAAAAGTGGGTTGTTATCAATTGGATTGTGTACCCCAACAATTTTTATGTTGAAGCTTTACCATATTTTAAATGTGAAATATCCCCCCACAGGGTCATATGTTGAAATGCTTGATCCCCAGCAGGTGGCCCAGTGTCAGAATGTTGTGGAACCCTTGGGACATGGTGTTACAAAACCCCAAAACTTAACAAGACTGATGCCAAGAAGGAACTGCCATTCAGGTCTCAGAACCCATACCTGTCAGAAGAGAACGAAGATCCATCAAGTCAATAGTTCTACGAAAGTCTCTAAATGTACTAACTTTGCTTTTTGACTCCTGTAGTTCTGCTTCTGGCTAATTGTTCTTGCTACCTGAGGTGTGTCAACCTAGGATGTGGTTTTGTGCTCAAAAGCTCACCCTAAGAAAGGCTCAGGAATGCAGTTGGATTCCCAACACTCAGTGTAGTAGCTAGCTGGCTAATAAAGACTTCCTAATGCCTTGAACACATATCTGAGTGGTCGTCTCTAATGCATACTCACAACACTGGTGTTTAGATGATGAATATAGAGGTGGCCATTTAGGGGGCCCTTTGAAGGTTTGATCCACAGCTGGTTCCAGTCTATATCTCTGATTTCTGATCCACCAAGATCTAAGGCATCCTGATCTACCACCATGTGCTTCCACCACCATGAACTCTGCTGTACCTTTCTATCATGATGTATTGTACCATGAGCCAAAATAAATTCCTTCCTCCTTTAAATTGTGTTGTTGTGTATCCTGTCATAGCTACAAGAATGGTAACTAATACACATCCCAATCCCCAAAACCCAGGGTCTGACTGTACTTGGAGATGGAACCTTTAAAGAGGTATTTAACCTAATTCAGTCCTTAGTTAACTCTAATTTAATCTGACTGATAAAAAAGAAGAGATGTGGAGGCAAAGGGATAAGCCCTGTGGAGATATGGTAAGATGATAGATATCTATAAACCAAGAGAATGGGTCTAAGACAAACCAGTTCTGCCAACATCCCGGACTCATACTTCCAGCCCCAGATAGATCTTCAAGAAACTAAACTGACATTTCAGTCTTGTGCTCTATAGTGTTTTCTTATGGTGACTGGCTAACACATAGAAGCATTAACCACTATGGAGGTGTTGATTTGCACAGAGTGAGGACCATTTTTTGATCAGCATAGAAGACCCAGGCATCACTGCTGCTGGTCATATGATGACAGGGAAGGTGATGTGAATGTATTGATTTAGTAATAAACTGCCAATTATTCAATTGAATACCCAGACTACAATGTGTGGAATCAGCTCTGTAAATGTTTATTGATAGAATGAATAAATGCATGAAGTACACATCAGGCCAAGGTATGAGTAGAAGTGACATTTGACCAGGGAACAGATTCACACCTTGTTTCTTCAGGCTCAGTATCACCCATTTATTTGACTTTAAGAAGTTTTTCCCATCCCTTATTATCACTTAATTTTATTAATTATGATTTTTATCAATGTTTGGCTTCCCCCACTAAAGTTTCTTTGGAGCTAGACTTTGTGGGTTTTGTTTGTGTTTTTCTCTAAGCAACTACAGCAACAACCCAGGGCACCTCAAGCAAATATGTGGTAATTAAATGAGCAGAAGTGGTTTCTTTCACACTGAATTCCTAAGACTTTATCAAACTAACTCAATATCCAGATCTAAGTAACATTAAAGGATTATATACAACATATTACACATATTACATAATTAGCATTTAAGTAATATTTAAATGTGCATATTATGCTTCACAGCTAATAATGAGCTTTTAAGTGGATTAATTTGTCTGATCTCACAGTTTTGTCAAATGTAGGGAACAGAGGAATCCGTGAGTAAGTAAAGTCATGAGTGAACATGTATTGTTGACATGACAACCATGTTGAAGTATTGGGCCACGGGAAATTGGCAAAACTGACTCCCTGTATGGGTCAGGCTCAAGAGCAGTGTTTCTGGAGGATTGATTAGTGTGTACAAAAACAAACTGGAAACTGCTGCTCCCCCCACCTGATGTTCACCAGCTGAGACTGCTCACCTTCAAAGACTGGTCTACCCAAACTTGCTAACCCTTCTCTCTGTGTCACACCTAATAAACAGGCTGAAGTTCCAGGTTGCTGGTGGTAGGAGGTTCCCTCCATCAGAGTGAGCACACCCCACATGATCCCAGATTTTCTGTATGAGTGTCTGTGTGTCTGTTCCTTCTTCATTCCCTCGCTGCCTCCAGTCAGGGTTCAAGGATCCAAGCCACAGTCATGGTAACCAGGAAGATAGACATGGTCTTAGATTAGGGTCCAGTTTATTGGTGTTGAAACTGAGTTTCGTTTCGAAGAGGTTATGTTTAGCTTACATAAGCACAAATGGAACTCACATTCTGTTCTTCTAAAAACTAATCTAATGTTCCATGTTGTCTTTCCAATGGCTTTACTGAGTTATTATTTAATAATTCTACTGTGTGGCAATAAAAGAAATCTCGGTATTGCCTGCTGAGTTGCCAGTTGGGGACATTGCATATTAGTAATCAGAGTCTACTGCACTAAAAATCAATAGGAACTCCACACCGCGATCAGGCCTGAGTCTCCTGAAAACTAATGTTTTCTCTTATAAACATAACCTGATGAGTTATGCATTTCATTGTTTTTACCTTTCATGTAGCAAAGAAATAGAATTAAGGTTTAATTATAATAATAATATAATTTCTGGTCCAGTTACAATCCTCTCTCCTACACTATTTTTATCTTCATTTTTACTTTAATTAATTGTGTATATGGATACAGAGTTTTGATTATTAGCTCTTTATAAATAGCCATAGTAGGAAATATAAGCAATAAGCAATAACTAACACTAATTAAATGCTTATCATATGCCAGGGACCAACTTTGAAGTTTACATGCACTAATTTCCTTTCATCAAAATCAAAAATCTCACATTGCCAGAGAAACCAAATGTTACAGTATGTAATATTGGAATCAGAATTGTGAACTGTGAAAGGAAAACATGTGCCTTCTCCCCATTTCCCCTTCATGTCATTGTGAGCACCTCTACCACCTCTCACCCCAGTGATCTCTACATGTCTCTTTCTGGAATCCCTACTTCCACCTTTTCCCTTTTCTTGTTGAAACATGAGTTAGACCATCTGACTCTTTGGCCCTAAAACCCTGAGACTGTTCCCTATCTCACTCAAACTAAATGCTTAAAAAAAAAAGGGGGGGGAGGCCCTACAAGATCTTGCTAGCCTTGTTCATGATCCCCCTCTTCTTCTCTCTGCCCCATGACCTATTGGCCTGCACACTGGCCTATTCCAGGCATCTTTTTGCCTCAGAATCTTTATATTTGCTCTTCCCCAAGGCTGGCACATCTTCTTTCAGATATCTGTGTGGCTCAGTTTCTTACCATCTTCAGGGATCAAACATCACCACCTCTAAGAGGACTTACTAATCCTCTTGCTAATCCCTCAGCACTTGGTTTATTTATCCAGAGCACAATTAGCATACTGTTCAGTTTATTTACTGAGGCTTTTATCAAGTGTCTTAAGACACAATGAAGACTTGGAGGGCAGGAATTTTATCTGTCTGATTCTTTGTTACATTCAAATCAACTAAAATAGAATTTCTCATACATTGGGAGCTGAGAGAGAGAGAGAGACAGAGAGAGAGACAGAGAGAGAGACAGAGAGAGAGAGAGAGAGAGAGAGAGAGAGAGAGAGAGAGAGA
>NW_023505343.1:0-18428 GCF_004664715.2 Peromyscus leucopus | reverse complement strand
AAAAAAAAAAAAAAAACAGTTACTTGAAACATCCTGATGGAGGCCAATGCCTCCTAGCTGGAGCTCCTCAAGTAGGCTGGCATCTTCTCTGCCCCTGCCCTGCCCCCAAGGCCTTGCTCCCCTCCCTGATGATAATTGCAGAGCTTTGACAGATGTGGGCCACCCTGTGGCCTCTGTTTCAATATTTTGGCCTTGGAGTATAAGGCAGCTGTCAGAGCATTCAAGACTCCAGGACAAGTATTCCAGGCTGTGGGCAGAAGCTGCATCACCTTTTCTGAAAAAAACCCCTTGGCTGACTGCAAGAACACCACCGCATACCCAGATAAGAGGGGACGCAGACCTTACTCCTTCATAAAAGGAATATCAAGCTCATATTCTGACAGAATATGGGAAGGAATATACCTCAGTCACCATGTTCAAACAGCACATCATTTTTTTTATTCTTTTGAAAATGTGGGGGGTTTGCTGTCTTGTTCTTTTGAGACAGGGTCTCACTGTGCAGCCCTGGCTGGCTTAGAATTCACTATGTAGAAAGGCTGGCCTTGAACTTACAGAGATCCATCTGCCTCTGCCTCCAAGTGCTAGGATTAAAGTTGTGTGCCACTATGTCCAGCTAACGCTTTTATTTTAAGGATATATTATTTTCCACTCCAGCTGTTGACTCCATTTCTGAGAAATGAAGTCACAAACAGGAACTTATCCTTCCTATATTTTTTTTATTAAAACCACGTCTGCTGTGTTGTGCTACAAGCTGCAAAAATATACAAAGTAGGATTTGGGCTGATTATGACAAAGCTAATACCTGGAAGAAGCCAAGGGCCTTCTAGAGTCAGGCTGAGGCTCAAGGAGTCTTGGTGATATTTGGCTTTTGATTATCAGCCGTTTCCTGCTATGAGTTTCTTGTGTGCTGTTGTAGCTTTCCCATCATTTATTGGGCACCATTTCCCCTCTACTAAAGGAATATTTAGATAACCTTGTGCGCTGACAGCTATGCTCAGCCAGAACCCCAGTTCAAGCCTCCCTGTAATTACCATCATTGGCAGCATCCGGCCAGGTCCATCCCCAGATGGAGGAAAGTACCTTATCAGAGATACCTCTGTGCTCCGTAAGAACAGACTTAAGCATCCAGGCTACCCATTTAAGAAGGCCTGGCGGATTGTACCAATTAAGCTTAACTTCTCCTTCCCAACTCTTACCTCTAGTTCCAGATCCCTCCATTAACTATCACCAGAGGCATCTAGCTGTACACAGGTTGCCTAGCAACCAAGCACACTTCCCCCCACCCTGCAGAAAAAACGGCAGAAAGCTTGGACAGATAGGAGCCACAGGAAAAAAGAAGACAGTTTATTTTCTCCATTGACCTAGCAACTTATAGATTCTTAACACTTTCTACCAATCACGTTTAAGATTATAGTTGAACACATAAGACCCCTCTTCTTAGATATTACCGAATTTAGCATTTAGTTAATTCATTTCCCAATTAGTCACTTCCCCTTTTGGGTTGTTGCAAATGATAATTAACAATTACTGCCCCTCTATGTGATTCTTATCACCCCTCCGTTTGACCCTGGAAGCCTGGCTTTGTACTGCCAAGGGATTACTGCTTGTAAGTGTATGTTTACCGGGATTTCCAGGGTATGGGAGAATGAAGAAGATTTGAAGAATAAATGACTGGACTAAGAGCTCTGTGTGCTGAGATTCTATTTCCCAAAAACAGTCTTCGCCATTTATAGTTCTCTCTCCTGAGCCCCTGGATGTATAATATTAAGGCAGGTCCCTTATTAGTATTATAACAAGACAGTGGGATGTCTTTCTGTATGCTGTGGAATATGTGTTGCTTGTTGCTTGATAAATAAAGCTGTATTGGCCTATGGCAAGGCAGCTTAGAGGCAAATGGGAAATCCAAGCAGATATATGGAGAGAAGAAAGGAGAGGTGGTAGAAACGCCAGCCGCCATCACAAACAAGATGCCAGCAGACCGGTAATGCCACACTATGTGGCAACTTATAGATGAATAGTTATGGGTGACATTTTATAGTTATAACTATATATAGCCTGCCATAGGCCATACAGTTTTGTAAACAATACTAAGCCTCTGAATGATTATTTTATAAGTGGCTGTTGGGACCCTGGGGACTGGGCAGGACTGTGGAGAAACTTTCCAGCTACACATGTCTGTTTTGTACGCTGTATGTACAGTGCTTGTAGAGGCCAGAAAAGGGCATTGGACCCTTTGGAACTGGAGTTGGAACTGGATTATTGTGAGCTGCCATGTGAGTGCTGGGAACTGATCAGGCCCTCTTCAAGTGCTTTTAACCAATGAGCTATTTTCTCCAGCCCCAGCATACCATTTAAAGAACCACACAAAAACAGTTCACCTTTACTCAAGGACCATGTTGTAGTTGTAAGCATCAAACTTTAAGAGACTGCACTTCTCCAAGTGAGTTGTGGAATAATCCTCTGTACACTGTAAAAATTTGTCACTTGAATTGGTTTAATAAAATATTGATTGGCCAGTAGCCAGGCAGAAGTGTAGGTCAGGCAACCAAAACTAAGGATGATAGGAAGGAGAAGGAGTTACTAGCCAGACTCAGATGAATGTACCATTTAATAAAAGTACCACCGCATGGTAAAGCATAAATAGAAATATGAATTAACTTAAAATGTAAGAGCTAGTTAGTAATAAGCCTGAGCCACTGGCCAAGCATTTATAATTCATATTCAGCCTCTGAGTTGGTTATTGGGGACTGGGCAGTCAGGACAGGAAATGATCATTTACACAGGTGAGCATTCTCATCCTCTTGACAGGCAGCATTTCCCAAGGGGTGATGTAAGGAGGAAGAAAGGTACAGAGAAAGCAATGCAGCCAGGGAAGAAAGTGAGGCCCCAGCCTGAAAGTTCTCCACGCTCCACCCCACACTTCACACAAGGCTCCATTTACTACAGCCTTATGTGTTGAATGGCTGATCTCCCTCATGGCGGTGATATTTTTAAAGGTTCTGAAGAGTTCAGCGTTGTGGGGTATCCACCAGAGAAGACTGCTCAGACATGGGTGTCTTAGTCAGTGTTCTATTGCTATAAAGAAACACAATAACTAGCCAGGCGGTGGTGGCGCACGCCTTTAATCCCAGCACTCGGGAGGCAGAGCCAGGCGGATCTCTGTGAGTTCGAGGCCAGCCTGGGCTACCAAGTGAGTCCCAGGAAAGGCGCAAAGCTACGCAGAAACCCTGTCTCGAAAAACCAAAAAAAAAAAAAAGAAAAAAAAAAAGAAAAGAAACACAATAACCATTGTAACTCTTATAAAGGAAGCATTTAATTGGAACTTGCTTATGGATTCAGAGGTTTAGTCATTGTCATCACGGCAGGAAGACACCCAGGCAGACATGGTGCTGGAGAAGGAGTGGGCAGTTCTATATCCAGATCTGTAGGCAGCAGGGAGAGAGCCACTAGGCCTGACTTAAGCATTTGAAACCCCAAAACCCACCCCTAGTGACACATTCCTCCAACAAGGCCATACCTCCTAATTCCTGTCAAGTAGCGCCAATCCCTAATGACCAAGCATTAAAATATATGAGCCTATAGGGGCCATTCCTAGTCAACCCACCACGATGGGTTTAAGCCAACAGGAAGTATTTATTAGCTGGCCAGCACCTACACTGGTGTTGTGTGGGATCCCAGTGTAGAGTGAGCCTTTCTCTAGGTGAGCTTTTCTGCACAAAAAACACATTCTGGTTGACATACTTAAGTTAACAAAACAGTTAGCCAGAAGCACAACTCAGAAGCCAAAAAGCAAGGTTCGAACATTTAAGACGTCTCAGAACTATGGACTTTTATGGATTAGGTTTTCATTTTGGTTGGTGGTACTGGCTATGTGCTGATTTTTATGGCCTGAATGGTACTCCCATCAGGGAGTCATACTAAGGTCTGGGGCCCTGTTATATTCCCCACTGGTCTTAGTGAATAAGTTAAATCATGGACTCATCCTACTCAAAAGAGGTGTACATAATTGATCACATAGATTAGATGCGGGATTCCACTGTTAATCCATTCAGAATGAGAACCAGAGAGCAACTAGCCAGGGCACCAAGAGAACCAAGATTGGAACCAACTATCTGATTGATGTCTTTTCTTTCTCTTTCCTGAGGTTTTTTTTTTTTTTTTTTTTTTTTTACCAACCATGGCAACATTTCCTCTAATACTCCTGATCAATTATCATAGAAACAACAGTTTTTTTTTTCCCAAAAGCCACACATAGTTCCTCTTATCTCATGAGAAGTAAATCTAAACCTCTCCAATTTTGAAGGATCATTTCTGCAAGGGAATCTAACTGTTGTCTTAATCAGAAATGGAAAGTTTAGTATCTCTTGGTCTTGATCAAACTTAGTTTTTTTTTGTTTGTTTGTTTGTTTGTTTGTTTGGTTTTTCGAGACAGGGTTTTCTCTGTGTAGCTTTGCGCCTGTCCTGGAACTCACTCTGTAGACCAGGCTGGCCTCGAACTCACAGAGATCCACCTGGCTCTGCCTCCCGAGTGCTGGGATTAAAGGCGTGCGCCACCAACGCCCGGCTCAAACTTAGTTTTTAAAGGTTTTATCTCCTAAGATAAAGGCAACCAGGAGTGGGATAAGGACAGACACAGCTCTCTGACTCTGTCTCTCTGTCTCTGTCTCTGTCTCTGTTTCTCTCTCTCTCTCTCTCTCTCTCTCTCTCTCTCTCTCTCTCTCTCTCTCTCTCTGTAGTCCATGGTCCATATTAAAATGTGTTACCTCTTCTTACCATTATATAGATATACCTGGGGCAGAATGTGTCACACAAAAGGGGTTTCTCCATTTGGAAAACATCAAAAGAGGCACATTTAGTCAACCCATGAGTATGTGCCCATCAAGCAGTCTCAGGGATCCAGTAATACTGCTATTGTCCAGATGAGTTAACTCAAAAGGCAGAATAGCAGGCATTGGAATAAGGGGAAGTGCCTAGGTTAAAGGTTTTGGCATTAGAAAGTTCCAGTCCCTCTAAGGTTAACCTCCCCACCCCACCCCCAGTTACACTGAATTTTGTTAGTCAATGGGCTCACAGTCCAGTTAGCTTCTATCCCTTGGAGTAGGGGGGTCATGGGTCTAAGAATAAGCAGAAATCCTGGGTGATTTCTGGTTGACAATGATTGACTAAGAGTGGAAAACAGAGATGGGGATACCTCAGCTTCCTGAACAATGGGAGTGGAACTCCGGCCTGGATATGTCAAATGCATTGGAGAGGAGAATTGGTTGGGGCTTTGGCATGGGTTAGAGATCTTTGTTAGGACCCAAAGGTCTGGGAACCTCAAGGGGAGATTTAAATCTATCCCTAGGGTCCTTCCTGTGCATGGAGTTTGATTTCCTGGGCTCCCCCTGTTTCCAAAGGACAGTCTTCTTAAAGGAATATTTCAAGAAGTCTCAGTCTCACATCCCTGACTTTTGCAATGGAAATTCCCTTATTCCTGGCAAGTAGGGGCCCAGCCGTTAGGCATGCATAGAATGATAAACTCTGTGTTCCTATCTCAAAAGATAAACCCTTACATCTTTTCTTTCTCCAATACAACCAGACACTTAAAGTGGGCATCGGTGAGCAAAGGTCAAGATGGAGTATGGGTTGTTGGTCTGTAGCCTCATGGTGAGGGTTGGACCATGACTCTGTGTTCATACCAAAGACTCAGAAGGAGGTACAGGGGCAGGGAATCAGTATTTCATGTCTTTAAATCCTTGAGGAAACTGGTCCAGGTGTGTTGACTATAAGGCAAGCAATAGGGGACTGAAATTTTCCTTTTTGTTTCCAGGGTCACTGGATGTTATTTAATCTAGATGGAGGTAGCTGAATTGGTTAGTTGAACAATTATCGGGTGCCTGGAACATCTCAGGTTGTGCACTCCCCTAGGAGCTCCTTGACCACCACACATTTTTCTGCTCTGAGGGATTCTGAGACCCCCCTAGTGTCTGTCTCCAGGCCTGGTCTCTGGGAATCTCACTGGGTCCTCCAGAAATGTTGTGGGGTATCCACCACAGAAGATTGCTAAGACATGGGTTTAAGTCAACAAAAAGTCTGTATTTAGCCAGCTAGTAACTATACTGGTGTTTGCAATCCCAGTGTAGCACCAAGTCTTTCTCAGAGTGAGCTTTTAAGCGCGTGTGCGCACACACACACACACACACACACACACACAAACACAATTATAGAGCCAAAAAGCAGATTAATACATTAGAGACTTTCCTAGAACTATGGAATTTGAATGATTGGTTCTTGTTTTCATTTTGGCTGATGGTTCTGTCTACAGCTGAGTTTTACAGCCTGAATGGTACTTCCATCATGGAGTCAGTTATGCTAAGTTCTGGGAGCCTGTTACATTTAGGAGGTGGGAATTAGCGGAAAGAGGTAAGAACCAGAATGTATGCTTTGAAAGTTCTTACTTGGTCCTGGTCCTAGATCATTTCCCTACTCTGGTTCCTGTGTGCCACGAGGTGATCAGCAGCCTCCTCCTCCTCTTCCATGGGCTCCTGACACCAAGATGAGCTTCCAAGCAACCAGGCACTGAGCTCTCTAAAGTTCTGAACTAAAGAAATCTTCCCACTATGTTGTTTATAGCAGGCATTCTATTACAGCAATGATAAAACTAATACACCCTCCATATACTTACTTGTTAACACGGGGTCGCATTCTACGGCTTAGGATGACCTCAGATGCTACAGTCTCCTTCCTCTCACTCCAAGAATCATCCTCAGTGTTGCAGAACACTGCTCTCCATGCATAGCATGACCACTGCCATTTTTAAATCATAGCAACTGTGATTATCTGCTGTGGGATAAAGCTCTTTACACTGTAAGATTTGTCACTCTAATTTGTTTTTAAAAAAATGCTGATTGGCCAGTTGCCCAGCAGAAAGTATAGGCAGGGTGACCAGACTAGGAGACTTCTGGGACAAGGAAGGACAGAGTAAGGAGTCACCAGTCAGACGCAGAGAAAGCAAGATGAGAATGCCACACTGAGAAAAAGGTACCAAACCACGTGGCTAAAGAGAGATAAGAATTATGGTAAGAGCTAGTTATAATAAGCCTGAGCTACCAGCTGACTGTTTATAATTAATATTAAGCCTCTGAGTCAATTATCTGGGAAGCGGCTTCTGGGTATTTGGGAGTTGCTGGTGGGACAGAAACTTCCATTTATAATTATCCACACGAGGTTTTCCAAGATTGGACCCATGAATATTCCCTCATGGTGGAGGGTATCATTCTGTATGTTTGGATATGTGTTGCTCTGATTGGTTGATAAATAAAATGCTGATTGGCCAGTAGCCAGGCAGGAAGTATAGGGAGAATAAGCAGACAAGGAGGATTCTGGGAAGAGGAAGACTGAGTCAGGAGTCACCAGCCAGACACAGAGTAAGATGTCAAGCAGAACTGAG
The DNA here is from genome assembly GCF_004664715.2 of Peromyscus leucopus. NCBI lineage: Eukaryota > Metazoa > Chordata > Mammalia > Rodentia > Cricetidae > Peromyscus > Peromyscus leucopus. The sequence continues at coordinate 10,999 of NW_023505343.1, read as the reverse complement.
AAAAGGTACCAAGCCACGTGGCTAAGCATAGATAAGAATTATGGGTGAATTTAAGTGTAAGAGCTAGTCAGTAATAAGCTGAGCTAATGGCCAAAACAGTTATAATTAATATAAGCCTCTGTGTGTTTACTTGGGGATGTGAGTGGGAGAGATTTGTTCTGACCACCAGTTAGTGGGGCACAGGAAAACTTCCAACTATGGGGAGGAGGGCGGCTCATGAGGCCCCATCCATCCCAGTTACATGAATTGGTTGCTGGGAGTGGAGGCTTTTCTTCAGTGGTTTAGTTTCCCACACGTTGCCTGTGTAGGTGACCCTTCATCCATGCTCCTGTAAAAACCCCAGTTAAACTAATTGGTTCACAAGCTACATCTGGGTGGAATAAATTCTGTGGTCTATTGTAGATAGCCTCTCTGGGGTGAATGTAATTGTCCACGTCTCCTCAGGAAAACTTAACACAGTACCAGCTTATTTCTAGATTTTTTGGGGGGTTGTTTTTTGTTTTGTTTCTAAAAAATAGAACAGAACAAAACCAAAGACCAGGGCTGCCTTGAATTCACAGAGATCTGCCTTCCTCTGTTCCCAACTGCTGAGATTAAAGGCCTTCTTTCTGGTTTTGAGTTTGTACTCTGTGGAGTTGATGGTCAGTAAATTTCAGATAGAAGCCCAGTTCTTTGCATTCTGAGACATCCTCTTCTGGCCAGCTCAGACCCCTGCATTCGTGTGCACACACACTCTCCCACCAGCCCACACATATAATTAAAAGTAAAATCTGGGTCAGCAGTTGGCACATGCCTTTAATCCAGCACTCGGGAGGCAGAGCCAGGCGGATCTCTGTGAGTTCGAGGCCAGCCTAGCTACCAAGTGAGTTCCAGGAAAAGGCGCAAAGCTACACAGAGAAACCCTGTCTCGAAAAGCCAAAAAAAAAAAAAAAAAAGAAAAAAGAAAAAAAAATCTGGAGAGATAGATCAGTGGTGAAGAGCATTGGCTGCTTTTCCAGAAGACCTGGGTTCAATTTCCAGCACCCATGTGGTAGCTCACAACCCTCTGTAACTCCAGTTCTGGATATCAGACACCATCATCTTAGTCTTCTCTGATTCTACAGGCCTGTAGTGCACAGACCTACATGTACTTAAAATATCCATACACATAAAAATAGTAAATACATCTTTAAAATTAAAAAAAATTTAAACAATATTGTGTAAGATTATAAGACAATCCCTAGCCAAAAAACAGCTGCCCAAGATGCTTCATGGGATGGGGAATCCGCTCACTGTCTAGGTCTAAATCAGTTTCTATCCATGAGGTCCAGGAGACACCCTCCTTCCTGCTTTGAAGCAGGATCTCACTAAGTAACAGCGGCTAACCTGGAGCTCATTGTGTAGACCAGGCTTGCCTCAAACTTAGGGTTATGCTTTTGGCTCTGCCTTCTGAGTACTCAGATTCCGGCATCATAAATCTGTGTTGTGCTAGGCCACTTAATTTTTGGAGATGAGATAAAGCAGCAATAGCAAAGGAGTAGAGACACCACACAGTCACTGAGGTAAACAAGGAAAGGAGAAGCCAGGCTCACAGCTAGTTTATGAATTGGCAAACAGCCTCTTGGAATACTGACTTCACTTAGGCCATTGCTTTGTGTATGTGAACTAAAGTTTAGATCCAAACTGGAATACTGAGGAGTCTTTAAGGTTGCCTCAAAGATACAGAGAGAAGAGAGGTGAATGGGAGGGGGTCCTGCTGAGTGACCTCTACATTTACCATCCCTTAAGCTATTGTCCATAGATTGTTTTTAAAAACTCGTTTTAAAAACTAGTTAGTGAACAAGTCTTCTAATATGCCCTGAAAGAATTTTGCTTTTACAAGAGAGCAAGAATGGATGCTTTGGGTCAGCAAGGATGTTCAGTGGGTAATGGTGTCTGCCACCAAGTTGGCCACCTAACTTGACCATGTGCCAGAGAGAGAGGACTTCTGATAGTTGTCTTCTGAGCTCCACTTGCAACCCATAGCACACCCTTCCCACAATAAATGTTATTTTAAAACATTAAAAAAAATAAAAGAATGATGCTTTCATTAAAGGGAGAGAAACCACCCTGAAGAAAGTTTTATTTTCTCAGGAAGATAGGCAAGCTGTGAATAATCCCCATGTGATTAACACTAATTCTTGCAAAATTGGTCCTTGTAGGTCAACCAGATCTCTTTCTTTTGTTTTAGAAATTGAGCTGAAATCATTCCTGCTGACCCAGGAATGCTGGCTGCCTGCCCAGAAGTGTCACACACACACACACACACACACACACACACACACACACACACACACCCGTAAGTGCTCAATGTATAATGAGCCTGCAAAGGGCTGAACTCAGCATAAATAAAAGTTCAAACTGGAACTTAAATTTTTCACACATTTGCAGTATGAGAACAAAATAGCCAAGGAATCTACAACATGATGACAATGACCAAAGGATTTCTTTACTTGGCCCAAGACCCACTCTCGCGGGAGACGCACCCTCCAAGAGCTGCCTAAACTGCCAGAGTTCTTTCAGCACTCCAGGACGTCAGGATGCAGACTGCTTCGTGTCCCGCTTTGGTTTAGTGGAGCGGTGTGTTGAGAGGAGGGAGAATGAGACATTCCAGTTTCTGTGTCAAAAAAAGAAAGAGAAGGAAGAAGCACTGGCCATCACAACACTTGAGGTGGAGGCAGGAGGATCCAAGGCTGTCAAGAGAAAGAAAGAAAAGTGAAGAACAAAGAAGAAGTAGCATCAAGAGAGTGGGTAGAGGGCTTCTTCACATGGGGCACTTACTTCCCAGCTGTGCGTGTAACCCAAGACCACAGAAACGCAGAGGAGGGGTCGCAAACAGTGTTAGTAGTTTTGGGTGCATAATTATTTGTTGGGGGTAGCTATTGTGTATGTATTTAAATGTTTGCAACTTTTTCTTGCTGTTGTTATGAAACAGGATCTCTCATGTAGCCCAGACTGGCCTGGAATGTGGGTCCTCCTCCCTCAGCCTCCTGAGTGCTAGGATTACTGGATTTAACACTGGGCCAGAAGCATTTCAGAGTGTTTAGCTTCACTGGACTTCATGAGGAAAACACCAATCCAGTGAGACAAACAAAAATGTCTCCAGACATTGCCAATGTCCCTGAGGGGCAACTGCTCCATCACGATGGAGAACCATAGGCCTACAGTGGGGAAGGGTTGTTTGAGTGTGTGAAGGAGATGGAAGGGCAGGTGTAGAAGTCAGCAGAACAATATGCAACTCATTTTTCAGTTTTTCAATAAATCACCACAAACTGTGGTCAACAAAATACAGATTTATGAGAGTACAGTGTTTGTAGGCTGGGGGTCCAAGGCAGTCTTGCTGGACTAGAATCCAGATGTGGACAGGACTGTTTCCTGTGGACACGTGGGAAAGCCCCTATATGTGATCCTGTGGTCCCTGGCTGTCTGCAAAGCTGGCACTGCTGGGCTGAGTCCTCCTCTTCCTCACAATGCCATCTCTCTGGCTTTCAGCTCTTTGGCCTCTTCTCCATTTAGAGGACTCTTGGGATCACATTAGGCCATGGAAATTCCCCATGTCAAAGTCAGCTGATAGCACCCTTTGTCCTGCTTGTTTTGTAGCCAACATGTTCACAGGTTTCAAGTCTTCCAGTGTGGACAAAGTTAGGGGACTGTTATTGTCTTAGTAACTGTTCTATTGTTGTGAAGAGACACCATGACCAAGGAACTTATAAGAGAAAGCATTGATGATGAGTCCATGACCATCAGAGTGGGAGCATGGCAGGCAGGCAGGCAGGCAGGCAGGCAGCAGGCAGCAGACAGCAGGCAGGCAGGCAGGCAGGCAGCAGCAGGCAGCAGACAGCAGGCAGGCAGGCAGGCAGCAGGCAGCAGGCAGGCAGGCAGCAGGCAGGCAGGCAGCAGACAGCAGGCAGGCAGGCAGCAGGCAGGCAGGCAGGCAGAAGCAGCAGCAGCAGGCAGCAGGCAGGCAGCAGGCAGCAGGCAGGAGGCAGCAGGCAGGCAGCAGGCAGCAGGCAGCAGGCAGCAGCAAGGCAGAGCAGCAGCAGCAGGCAGGCAGCAGGCAGGCAGCAGGCAGCAGGCAGCAGCAGCAGGCAGGCAGCAGGCAGGCAGCAGCAGGCAGCAGGCAGCAGGCAGGCAGGCAGACAGGCAGACAGGCAGCAGACAGCAGGTAGCAGGCAGGCAGCAGCAGCAGGCGGCAGCAGGCAGCAGGGCAGGCAGGCAGACAGGCAGACAGGCAGGCAGGCAGGCAGCAGGCAGGCAGCAGCAGGCAGGCAGCAGGCAGGCAGCAGGCAGGAGGCAGGCAGCAGGCAGGCAGCAGGCAGCAGGCAGCAGGCAGGCAGGCAGACAGGCAGCAGACAGCAGGCAGCAGGCAGCAGGCAGCAGGCAGGCAGCAGGCAGCAGGCAGGCAGCAGGCAGCAGGCAGACAGGCAGACAGGCAGGCAGGCAGGCAGCAGGCAGGCAGCAGGCAGGCAGGCAGGCAGCAGGCGCAGGCAGCAGCAGGCAGGCAGAGACAGGCAGCAGGCAGGCAGGCAGCAGGCAGGCGGCAGACAGGCAGCAGACAGCAGCAGCAGGCAGGCAGCAGGCAGCAGGCAGGCAGCAGGCAGCAGGCAGACAGGCAGACAGGCAGGCAGGCAGGCAGCAGGCAGGCAGCAGGCAGGCAGGCAAGCAGGCAGCAGGCAGGCAGCAGGCAGGCAGGCAGACAGGCAGCAGGCAGGCAGGCAGCAGGCAGGCAGGCAGACAGGCAGCAGGCAGGTAGGCAGACAGGCAGCAGGCAGGCAGCAGACAGGCAGGCAGCAGACAGGCAGGCAGCAGGCAGCAGGCAGGCAGCAGGCAGCAGGCAGGCGCAGCAGGCAGCAGGCAGCAGGCAGGCAGCAGGCATGCAGGCAGCAGGCAGGCAGGCAGGCAGCAGGCAGGCAGCAGCAGCAGGCAGGCAGGCAGGCAGCAGGCAGGCTGGCAGGCAGCAGGCAGGCAGGCACGCAGCAGGCAGCAGGCAGGCAGCAGGCAGGCAGGCAGCAGGCAGGCAGCAGGCAGGCTGGCAGCAGGCAGGCAGCAGGCAGGCAGCAGGCAGGCTGGCAGCAGGCAGGCAGCAGGCAGGCAGCAGGCAGGCAGGCAGGCAGCAGGCAGCAGGCAGGCAGGCAGGCAGGCAGCAGGCAGCAGGCAGGCAGGCGTGGTTTTGAAGCAGTAGATGAGAGTTTACATAGCAAGACCCACTTCAACTGAAAACACACACACACACACACACACACCAAAACAAAACAAAAAAAAAAACTAAGCATTAACAAGTTAGAGAACTATTATATTGGAAATTGGGCAGAATATTGAAATGTTCTCATTGTGATCATATTAATGGAGAGTATGTTATCAGTAATAAATTGATTGCAACAGATTCAACCTACAGACTACAACTGGGCATCAAAAAAATATATATCTTAAGTGTGGATGTCTTTCTAAATGTTTGCGTTATTTATTTTTAACTGCTGGCCATTTTTCCAATCCCAAAGATAATTATTTTTTGAATGCTCCTCTCTGATGAATGAAATAATCTCACTTAGTTAATAATTACCTAGTAGTACGCTTATACTCTCACAGGAAGTTTAATGATTAAACAATGCATAATTATATCACTCACCAGTTGTTCTTAAACCAGCACTGACCAATAATGAACTTCCCTAAATCACAAGGAGAGTTACAAGCAAATTAGTTGAGGTGTTTATAGCAATTCAATTTGTATGTCAATTAAAGGAAGTTATTTATTAATTTGAAGAGACGCTCTTTCTTGCGATTCAAAAGTAAACTGCACTGTGTGTGCTGGGTAAATCTTCAAAGCATGCTTTTTCTTTTTTGGTTTTGGTTTTTTGAGACAGGGTTTCTCTGTGTAGCCCTGGCTGTCTTGGAACTCACTTTGTAGACCACGCTGGTCTCAAAATCAGAGATCCACCTGCCTTTCACTCCCAAGAGATGGGACAGAAGGCTTGGGCCACCACACCCAGTTGCAAAAGCATGATTTTGAGTGCTTCATGAAGCCTAAAGCACAGGCCAACTATGAGTCTTGCAGTCGATTTATTATTGTGGGTTTTTTCTGGGGAGTGGAGCGATGTTAAGCCAGGACCTTGCTCTATAGTCTAGGCTGGGCTGGAATCCATGGCAATCTTGATTCAGCCTCCTAAATGCTGGCATTACAGACACACACCACTTTGGCCAGCTTGAGAGGAATGTTTAAAGGAAACAGTGTTTCCCACTAACAGGCCCTGTTTGCCTCTTATGTCACTGTACGTCTGTTGGCAGTGTTCACTGCAGATCAATAATCAAATCTTCCAACTGGCCAGCCTTCCCAAAGCTGAAATAGGACAGTGATGACAGGGCTATGGAGAGAGGACTTCTGGGTGAAAACTAACACTTTGAGCCATTCTCTGTGAGGTGGCTGTTGGTCAAAATGTAGCTTGTACCTGCATATCACCTCACCCTGGTATCTCAGGCCAGCTTAATTTTCCAGAACAGACTTAAAGGAACTATCTCTTTCCTGAGTGAAGAATATTCATAAAACTGATTTCATGCATCTGAGAGTTTGGCAAGATGGGGTCAGACTGAAGCCAGGGAGGCCTGTTTGTTTGTTTTTCAAGACAGGTCTCTGTGTAGTCCTGGCTGTCCTGGAACTAGATCTATGGACCAGGTTAGCCTCGAACTTACAGAGATCTGCTTGCCTCTGCTTCCCAAGTGCTGGGATTGAAGGTGTGTGCCACTGCCAGGTTTATAGACCAGAAGCTCTGTCACACAATGAAGCGGCAGGCAAGCTGGTTGTAGTTGTGTGCAGAGGTCCTGCTTGCCTGTAACCCACAGGAGCGGGTGAGCATAGAGACAGATCACTGAGGCTTGCTAGTTAGCTCATAAAAAAGCAGTGAGTAAAGTGGGTGGTGGTGCAAACCTTTAATCCCAGCAGAGGCAGGTGGATCTCTGTGAGTTCGAGGCCAGCCTGATCTACAAAGCAAGTTCCAGGACAGCCAGAGCTGTTAGACAGAGAAACCCTGTCTCAAAAAAACAACCAAACAAAAACCAAAAAACCAGTTTGTTCAGTGGACTGAGGAGTATGAGAAAGATAGAGTACACCTGCAGTCCTCCTGTGGGCTTGCTGTGGCATTTACACAAGCTCAAATGAGCCTGTACACACACACACACACACACACACACACACCACACACACACACTTTTTGACACAAATTAAATTCTCTTGTCTCTGCTTCTGTATGCTCTACCATGACCAGCTAAGTCCCTGAGATCTGGGGGCTATAACCTAACCTACTCTAACACAATAGTTATACTAATTTGGCTTACAAATTTCAAAATTTAACGATGGAATTAAGAGTTAGAATGTGAACAATGAAGAGTTGAAATGAACAAATTATTTTATAGAATCTTTATTTATTCATCTTTAAGAAACTTTTGAGCAGAAACATGGTAAGAAATTAGCTAATAGTAGCAAGGGTTCAATAGAATATAGCATCAGCCAGGCATAATAGTGTACACCTGTACTCTTAGACTTCAGAGGTCTAGGAAGGATGGTCAGGAGTTCAAGGCCATCACTGCATAGCAAGCCAGCCTGGACTACATAAGGCCTGTCTCAAAATGACAGAGGGAGAGGGAGAGGTCTTAGGGAAGCAGGATTTAAGGGAAAGAGGATCCTCTGATGGGAAAAATAGACAAGGATCCAGAGTGGTGGTGCACACATGTGATTCCAGCACTGAGGAAGCAGAGGAGAATTGTGAATTTGAGGCCAGCCTGGACTACAAAGGAAGACTTGTCAAAACAAAGCAAACAAAAACAGTAACTGGAGACCAGGGAGATGGTTCAGGATGTTAAAGTGCTTGCCAGGCAAGCCTGATGGCCTGAGTTTGACTCCCAGAGAGCAGGTCAAAGGCAGATGTGATGGTATGCATCTCTAATCCCAGCATTCCGACAGTGAGATTGGAGGCAGACACAATCTCATTGTGTCAGCCTGGAGACCTTGTATCAAAGTGGGAGGACACCCAAAAGTTGTCCTCTGACACCCACACATCACTGCATATCCATATCCAAGTGTGCATGTTTTCCTGCCCTCTGAACATACACACTAAAGCAAAAACAAACACACACATACAAAAAAAAAAAAAGCACCAGGAAACCCAGGACTGGATGTAGCTTAGTGACAGAGAAGTGCTTAGCATGCTCAAGGCCCTGGGTTAGATCCCTAACACCACACTCGTAAAATAAAGAAAAGTTAGGGGCTTGAGAGATGGCTCAGCAGTAAAGAACACTTGTTCTTACAGAAACCCAGGTTTGATTCCAGCACCTACATGGCAGAGCATGGGAATGTGACACTTCTGTGGGTACCAGGCACACATGTAGTATACATATATACACACAGGCAAAATATTCATGAATATAAATCAATCTATAAAAAAAAAATTGGGGGCTGGAGAGATGGTTCAGTGGTTAAGAGCATCTGCTGCTCTTCCAGAGAGTCTGAGTTTCAATTCTCAGCAACCACATGGTAGCTCACAACCATTTATAGTGGGATCTGATGCCCTCTTCTGGCATAAAGTCATAATGCAGATAGAGCACTCATATACATAAAATAAATAAATCTTTAAAAAATAAAAAATAAAAAATGGGCGGAGAGATGGCTCAGTGATTAGGAGCACCACTGCTCTTCCAGGTTCAATTCCTAGCATTAACATGGTACTCACAGTTGTCTGTAAGTCCAGTTCAGGGAATCCTCTCACATACATACATACATGCAGGCAAAACACCAATGCACATAATTTTTTTTCTTTTTAAAAGGCACATGGCAAGCGGTGGTGGCGCATACATTTATCCCAGCACTCGGGAGGCAGAGCCAGGTGGATCTCTGTGAGTTCGAGGCCAGCTGGTCTACAAAGCTAGTTTCAGGACAGGCACCAAAACTACACAGAGAACACTACCTCAAAAAAAAAAAAAAAAAAAAGGCACATTGCCTTTAATCCTAGGAGGCAGAGGCAGCTTGGTCTACACGGAGGGAAACAGCCAGGAGAAACAGCCTGGAAAACTAAAAATAAATAAAATAAAAGATAGTAGCAGATTGCTGAAACGTAAGACTCATTGCTTATTTTATAAGCAGGGTCAACCTAGGACCATGCTACCATGGGACTACAGCAAGTGAGAGTATCTCAGCACAGGCAGTCTTCTCAGTCTAGCAGAACTGAGCAGCTCTCATTTTTAGCTGTGCCTTGGAGAGCACGCGGCTTCCATGGTCATGCGCAGTTTGGAAAGCAGGAAGGAGTGTATTACATCTACTCCTATCCATTGGCAGAATAACTCATGACTTCTACTTAAATGTACGATGGGTTGACAAGAGATTAGCTGTGTATTCTGATGGGGAAAAGCTTGGTATACATGTGGTGTTGTCTCTTCCACACTAAGAGGTGAACAATAAAAGTATCTCACAGACCACTTTCCACAAGACTGAAAGACCCAAAATTTTCAGGATATTCAGACCCGCGGCAGCCGGCAGAGACATTCAGGCCCAGCGGCAGCCCACAGAGTAGACGGGCCCAGCGGCGGCCTGCTGAGGTAACGGGCCCGCGGCAGCGGCCGACAGGACATTCAGGCCCGGCGGCAGCGCAGAGAACATTCAGCCCAGCGGCGCGCCCACAGAGGTAGACAGGCCCGGCGGTAGAGACAAGCAGACGCAGGTAGGCCTGTGGCGGCGGCCCGTGGAGGTAGACGGGCCCAGTGGCGGCAGCCGACAGAGATATTCAGACCCGGCGGCAGCCGGCAGAGACATTCAGGCCCAGCGCCGGTCCACAGAGGTAGACAGGCCCGGCGGCAGAGACAAGCAGACGCAGGTAGGCCTGTGGCGGCGGCCCGTGGAGGTAGACGGGCCAGCAGCAGCCGCTGAGGTAGACGTGCCCAGCGCGGCAGCCGACAGGATATTCAGGCCCGGCGGCAGCCGGCAGAGACATTCAGGCCCAGCGGCGGCCCACAGAGATAGACGGGCCCAGCAGTGGCCTGCTGAGGTAAACGGGCCCGGCGGCAAAGGCCGACAGGGACATTCAGTCCCGGCTGCAGCCTGCAGAGACATTCAGGCCCGGTGGCGGCCCCCAGAGGCAGACAGACACAGCGGCAGCTGACAGGGACATACAGGCCCGGCGGCGACTGCAGAGGTAAACTGGCCCAGGGACGGAGACAAGCAGACGCAGCTTGGAACAGGGACGCCCCTAACCCCAACATCTGGGGAAGAAGCTATCTCTATCTCGATGGGTCAGAACTAGAATGAATCTGAACACTCCGTCTGAGGACAACCCAGGGCCCAGCTGCTGATCCTGTGAAACCCAACAACTTGGAGGTGTTGATGAGACTACCCTGCTCAGCTGAAACCCATCTGGGAGAGGATTCAGATGCCTACAGTTTAAAGTCTGAAGAAACAAGATCAGCTGAGGAGTTGACAAATGAACAAAACGTGACCTGGGAACACAGAAGAAGGCGCTACCCAGACACCAAACCAGATCACCAGAATCATAAGTATATAATTCACCGATCGAAATCAGCTGCCCCTGAAGAAATAGCCCAATAGCACCAATTTAACCAAGAACCACTACTAAACCAAGACTAAAAATTAGAACAAGAGAGGCACTCTCAGACACAGACACCACCTGCACCTCACAGAGGAAGAGATGAGTAGACGCCAGTGCAAACATACAGGCAACAACATAAAGACCTATATGGCAACATCAGAACCTAGTGATTCTACACCTGCAAGACCTAAACATACCATGACAGAAGAAACAGAAGAAATCAACCCTAAAAATGACATTAAGAAGATGATAGAGGCCCTTAAAGAAGAAATAAAACATTCCCTCAATGAGGAAATAAAAACTTTCCTTAAAGAGGAATTGAAAAACTACCTTAAAGAGGAAATAAAAACTTTCCTTAAAGAGAAATAAAAAACTCCCTTAAAGAGGAAATAAAAACT